>NC_136308.1:4060381-4114697 GCF_964198595.1 Lampetra fluviatilis
CGGGCGCTCCAGCTGCGGGAGAGAGATTCAAACAAACGCCACCACCACCCCCCCCCCCCCCCATGGGTCCCACCGTGTGGCAGAGGTCGCGAACGGGCTTTGATTCCTTACCCGTACCCGTACCCGGCCGCACCAGGGTCGCAAACGGCTACCCGTACCCGTACCCGGCCGGGTACGGGTAGCCGGGTATCGGGTAGGGTACGGGTATCGGGTACCCGGTTGCGACCTCTGCCGTGTGGTGTCTGGGCGTGCCGCGTGGGGGTGGGGGGTGGGGGTCAAGCCTTGCGACGAGCCGAGGGCACGACCCTGCTGACCCCTTGGTGGAAATTCCACGTTGACACTGCCAGAGGGGGCATCCTCTTTGTGTCACTCAGCCCACCCCTGAGTTAACGCTCGGCCACAATGTGAACTCGCAAACTTCCGAGAAAAAAAATGTTTCACGGACGACTTTGCGTACCTAATTAGGGGTGGGGTTTTTTTTAATCAAATTATCTCTCACACGAGAAATAATTAATTTCGGTGGAGTTAATGACGCTCGACGGAATCGCATTTCGGCACATTATCTCCTCTGCGTTAAAAGTCTGTGTCACCACCACAATAATGGCATTAATTAATCATCCCGATATTTCCCGGAGATGATCTGTTAGTGCACACCACTCCGGTGTCTTTGTGTCTTAATTCCCCCCTTTGTCCCTACAACCCCGCGTACCTGTGCCTCCAAGCCCTTGCTTGACCTCACCATCATTTGAAGGAATAATCCAGTAATGTTATTAGTTATCGAGGAAAACTCTTTCTGAAACTCGTGAATTTTATCGTCACGGCCTTGCTTGAGAATGTTTGGCCCAAACTCTGAAAGCCTCAGTTGGGGGGGGGGGGGGGGGGGGTCGTGGGGTCCCGTATAAATGAGTGAATTGACACCGATGCTACTGTTGTACCTGCGGTATCCATCCTCCCATCACGTAGATGTAACTGCCGACCGTCAGGGCCACGTGTGAGGCCAACATGACGGGCAGCGGAGAAACACTGCGCCACTGCTGCGTCATCCCTCCTCCTCCTCCTCCGTCACCTCCTCCCGACGAAGGGAGGGGCAGCCTCTCTGCGGCGTTGGTGACGAGGTAGCGCTGCTTCTCCTGCACCTGGCCGCCCAGCAGGTAGAGGTGTCCGCGCGCCACCGCCAACGCGTACAGCTCGCGGTACGGCGCCGAGCACACGTGCTCCCAGCTCGACGCACGGTACCTGTCGCAGCCACGGGCACGCGCGTCCGTCGTGTCTCGCAGCTGCTCGGTGTGGGCCCGTCATGAGTCCTTCCATCCATGCTCAATCGTCTCCCCCCGCCGAACTCATCCCTCGCTTCCTGTCCACCCAATAGCAACAGCAGCCACCCGCCACTAAGTGACGGTGATGTCACCGCAGCGCCTGTGCCAGGCCAGGTGCACTTTGAAGCGACGTGAAGTGTCGAAGGCTCAGCTGACAAGAGGTCATGGGACAGAACCAGGTGTTGCCGTGGGGTTGACTAACTGAGATGACTGGCAGGCAGATGCACCAGCTGTGCCCCCTACTGCCCACCCACCCACCCACCCTCCATCACCACACAACCCCACATTACCACCACCGTCCCAGCCCGCTCGTCCAAACCCTCACCTCACGAACTCGACCCCGGCGGGAGGCGCTCCCCTCGCGCGGCGCGCCGCCTTGGTGAAGCCGGCCTCCCCGGCGAGGATGATGTCGTTGTCGGCCGTGACGACGCCGGCCCGCACGGCGGCCAAGGCCTCCCCCTGACGGGGGCAGACCACGTAGCACGTGCGGCGCAGAGACGGCGCGTAGCAGAAGCACGCGTCGGAGTAGCCCGGGCGTCGCGAGCGCACGCCGCGCGCGTCGGTGCCCGCGCACACGATCACGTCCGATGTCTCCATGCCGTAGCGGAGGCCGGCGCCGGGGGTCGCCACGGCGAGGGAGGCTCGGCTCGAGTCGACCGACTCCAGCGCCACGGCCAACATGTGGCTGCAAGCGGCGTCGCTCACGAGCACCGTGCTCCTCTGGGCACGCGTCCCAAAGAGAGTTCCATTTGCGACAAGGGCCGAGTGCAACTAACAAAATAATGCATCAAGCAGGAACTAAACATCGTGGGGGGTGGGTGGGGAATAATAATGCACGGAAGTGTTGAAAATTCGTCGCACGTACGGCATTTGTCTGTAAACACCGTAACACACGCGTGCTCGTGACGATGAGTCGTCGAGCTTTCGGGGGTGTTTTGTGGGTTTGTCGCCTGTAGGCACACTTTATTAGGCTCCGACTGGTAGCCCGGCAGCAGGGGTGGTTTAACAAGGCCTGACTTTTGCTGACGAGACACACAAGAGTTTGAAACCAGCACAGAGATTGCCTGCTTGTTTATACAAAAGCTGCTGCTACTGCTGATGGACAGCGCGTATTCGCCGAACGCCGCTCGACGCATCTCCACCAAAGTTGGCCTCGTGCCTCCCGATGAGCCACTTCAAGCAGATTCATCTCAGCAACCAGGTTCACTTACCCGGTCTGTAGACCTCTCATTGATAAGCAATACTAATTATAATTCACATTTGTAAGACGCAGAGTCTGCAGGGTAGACGGACATAACTCGGACATAGAGGCCAGTTTAAAGCAACGACTGCCCGCACCTTGCCGTAGTGCATCATGATCTGAATGTGTCACAATCGTCTGGCATGCCGGTGCCAATTGTCGTGTCTGCACGGAAGTACGGTCGTTGAAACATCGGCCACAATGGCACTTCCATCGTCATCATCATCGTCATTATTATCGTCTTAATCGTCATCATCATCGTCGTCAGCATCGTCGTCATAAGCATCGTCATTATCATTTTCTTAATCGTCATCATCATCGTCGTGGTCATCGTCGTCATCATCGTCGTCATCATCATCATCGTCGTCATCATCATCATCGTCATCATCATCATCATCATGGTCGTCATCATCATCATCGTCATCATCATCATCGTCATCATGGTCGTCATCGTCGTCATCATCGTCGTCGTCATCATCATCATTATCGTCATCTTCATCATCGTTGTCATCATCATCATCATCATTGTCATCATCATCATCGTCGTCATCATCGTCATCATCATCGTCATCATCATCATCGTCATCATGGTCGTCATCGTCGTCATCATCGTCGTCGTCATCATCATCATTATCGTCATCTTCATCATCGTCGTCATCATCATCATCATCATTGTCATCATCATCATCGTCGTCATCATCGTCATCATCATCATCATCGTCATCATCATCATCATCGTCATCATGGTCGTCATCGTCGTCATCATCGTCGTCGTCATCATCATCATTATCGTCATCTTCATCATCGTCGTCATCATCATCATCATCATCATCATTGTCATCATCATCATCGTCGTCATCATCGTCATCATCATCATCATCGTCATCATCATCATCATCGTCATCATGGTCGTCATCGTCGTCATCATCGTCGTCGTCATCATCATCATCATCATCGTCATTATCGTCATCATCATCGTCATCATCGTTCTCGCAAGCATCGACGTCACCCGAGGACGTCGTCGTCATCATCATCGTCATCATCATCATCGTCGTCATCATCATCGTCATCATCATCATCGCCGTCATCATCATCGTCATCATCATCATCGTCATCATCATCATCATCGTCATCATCATCGACGTCACCCGACGACGTCATCGTCGTCGCCACCTTGAGGCTCTCGCTGAGGCAGTCCGCGCTGACGAGCGTGAGCCGCACGCGCGCGAGCAGCCCGGCCAGGCGCGGGGCGCGCGCCCGGCGGTCCCAGCGCGCCCAGCGCAGCACCACGTCCAGCACGGGGTCCTCGCGCGTCACGTTCAGCTCGTCCGACGAGATCAGCGCCTCCAGCTGATCCGCGCTGACCTGCGGGTAACACGGGGAACAGGGGCCGTCCATAAATGACTAGGGGGGGGGGGGGGGGGGTCTGACATTTGTGACGATGTGTGACGGGGGGGGTTGAGAAATGTGGCGTCACATCAAAATGCGCAACTTTAAATAAATATAGACAACGCGTTCTACTTAATTAAATTGACTTTTTAAGCAATGTTTTCTCCTACAACATCAGAGTGCAGCGCCACATTAAACACACACTACAATGACAATAGTTTAAAGCGATTTGAAGCATGTTTTATTTGGGGGGGGGGGGGCAGAGCTTTGTGACGTCATATTAAAGGGGGGTCTGACTTTTTGTGACGCCGTGTGACGAGGTGGAGGGGGGTCAAAAATCGTCAAAAATCGCGTGACGTCATTTATGGACGGCCCCAAAGAGGGGAGAGTCGTGAGCAATGTGAATTGAAGCGAGGAGGACGACCTAAGAGGCCCATATGTAGACATGGGTTTGCCCCCCACCCCCCACCTTATCTCACTCCTCCTCCCTACTCGCTCCCCTTCAATAGAACCAACTCCCACTGAAGCACGCGAAAGCAGTCGTCTTCGGTGACCTGCGCAGAGGCAACGAGCGGCGACACGTCACCGTGCTCGCGTCGTCACGAACCGGCGCGTTGTGTTCACGTGACTCAACCTCACTGATCGGCCGCGTCGGGTGGTGGTGGCGGCTTTGACGACACATTCATATTCGCCGGGCCAAAATGTGTCCACGCCTGGGACGCGACGCGTCCAGTGCGCATCTCGCCATGACTGAGGCTGCTCTCCCCCCCTTCCCCGCAGCTGCGATTAGCCCGGTTGGCTACGTACGGTGCGAAAGAAGTTCAACACACACACGTGCGTGCGTGCGCGCGCGCCACCTATTCCAGTTTATATTTACGTGATCTGACCCATCAACAACAACAAAAGGGAGGAGGGGGGAGTAGGAACCAACGGCACGCACGCGCTCGCACGCACGGACGCACACACTAACACATGCGCACGCACGGACGCACGCACGCGCGCGCACGCACAAACACGTGCGCACGCGCGCGCTCGCTCGCGTACCTCGAGGATCTCGTCGTGCAGGCAGACCTCGGCGAAGTGTCGGCGCAGGAAGTCGTGCGCCGCGTCCGCCAGCTGCTCGGCGCCGATCTGGCGCGCGAACGCGTGCAGGCCCACGCAGTTGGACGCCTCCATGTTGTCGAGCATGTGGCGGGAGCAGGCGGCGAAGACGCTGTCCATCTGCAGCAGGAACGCGCCTGTCGCCACGCCCTGCGCTCCCACACAACCACCAACACCCCCCCCCCCCGGCACGAACGCACGTATCGCAAAAGTGCGTGCGTACGTACGTGTGCCTTTGTGGGTCGAACGTGCCGGCCATCATAGGTGCTGCTCGCTAACAGCACTTGCCCCCAACGGCTACACGGGGGATCTTTGTCTTTGTTGAACTTGGAGAGCGGTAGGCGCGCTGCGCTCCGAACCCATCCGCCCGAGTTCGATTCCTGCTCACGGCCAACACCCGGTGACGATTATCTGGACCGGTCCTGGGCCTCTCCCTAGGTCGACTCAGTCACAAATGAGTACCTGGTGCGGTGGGCAAACATCGACACTGGGAGAGACAAAGGCGGTCAGGCGTGGTGCTGGCCACCTACCCCCTCGTGTGCCATGCAGCACTTGTGTCCCCAGGTCTGTCTCCCTTACAAAAGCTCTCGCTAGTCTGAATAAACTCTATTTAGGCTTCAAAATAAATAAGTCTTACGTGGTATGCCACTTGATGTATCATGGGGTATTGTTTGTCCGCTGTTTATGGTGTTGAACGTCTTTCGCACCGTACGCAACCAACCGTGCTAATCGGAGGTGCAGGGGAAGGACAACTAAACAGACAAAGCAGTTTCGAAAGAAACGAGTTTTTAATCTAGATATACAAGTGCATGGCTCCAGTGGCATCCTAATTTCGGAAGGAAGAGCGTTCCAGACGGCCACAGAAGCACGTGTGAAAGCGCGCGATGCGGCGACCGAATTTGTTCGATGGTCAGCCAAAAGCCGCTGCTGCTGCGAGAATGACAACCGGAGTTCGCGTGATGGCTTACGCTGCTTGACAAGATCAGCAAGGCATTGTGGTTCATTTGTGCCACCCACCCTCTCGTAACGAAATGTCCCATCCGAGTTTCAACGTCAGGCCGCGACTGTTTCAGCCTCTCGATGAACTGAACATCTGTGATAAAAAAAAATCATAATAACTTAATTTTAAGCTTTCGTGACTGCAGGAATCCATACTCTTTGGTTCTTTCGGTAAAGTCACGTGGGTAGAAAAAATAGTAGATCACGACGTTTGGATCACTACCTACGTGACTTTACCGACAGAACCAAAGCGTATTCACAATAGCTCATGGGATTCCACCGGCCTGAATAAAGATTCTAATTCCGAACGACAAATCGGGAGAAGGCTTCGCCGAGACTCTCATCGCTTGCTCACGGCTCGCCGGAGTTTTAGAAAACTCGGGGCCGGATTCTCCTGGGATGTGGCATGGCTGGGGCAAAGCTTTGATCCGAGTGGCATCAAAATGAATCGTGGTTGCGACCAGGGCACGTACAGCACCTTTCGCCAATCTGCTGCTGGGTTGAGTGCCTCCCTCCGAACCGTGTTGGTCGTCGGGGTGTTATTGTTCGACCGTACTTCACCGCGCTGTCAGTGCGGGTCAGAGGCGGACAGCACCGACGCCGTTTTTCCACTGCAAGAGCCGAGCCGGGCCGAGCCACCGCCGTCGACGACGCCACGCAGGAACGAAAGTCGCCAGAGACGCGCACACGCGGCACCGTGGCGCCGTGGTGTCCTCACGGCGCACCGACCGCTGACATGCGCCACACGCGGTCGAACGCCTCTCTCACCACCCTGCCTCCTGGCCCTGCTTGGCCCCACAGACGGCTCGGTACCGGCTCGGCACGGCAAACGGCCAGTGGGGGGGGGGGGGGGAGACCCTGCACCGCGAGGTCCCCCACTTTGGCTATGCCGGGAAGTGCCAACGGAAAGAAGGGGGTATCGGAGTGCTGGAGGGACCAGGGGGAGTAGTGGTGGTGATGGGGGGGGGGCAAGGCGCGTGCCACTCGCCTGCACGTTGGCGTTGCAGAGGCGCAGTCGCGCCGTGTACATGTAGTCGAGCAGCACGGCGAGGCTGTCGGGCGCCAGGTCGTGGAGCCGCACCTCGCGGCGCTCGCACTCCGCCAAGCCGCAGGTGAACATGGCGCGGAAGTAGGGGCTGAAGGCGGCCAGCACGGCGCGGTGGCACGGGAAGGAGGCTGCCCCCGCCAGCAGATCCACGTCGGTGAGCTGGCGCGTGTCCCTCAGCCGCGAAAGCTGCTCGAGCAGGAACTGGCTGTGCTTGGAGCCGCATCCTTCACTCGCCTCGTGCCGCGGCGCCTCTGGCAAGGGCTCGCGATGCAGCCCCGACTGGGCCATGACTAAACCTTGGAGTTGATGGCGAGAAGAAAGCCCTGCGCTCCGGCTGGTTGGGGTGGGGACGCGGGGTCGGGTGGTGGAGGGTTTAACGACGCATTTGTATTTGCGTGATTTAACCCGAAAAAAACACATTTATTAAGTACCACTTTGTCCGATGTCAACAGCGGTTTTGCTATGGGTAGACTCACGCCTGCCACAGTAATGTGGAATTTTCACCGTGGGCTCGCATCGCTTTGTTCATTTGAGAATGGATCACCACGCAGATGTTACGGAAATCCCTTCCCGTTGGGCATCGACGTGCCAGGAATCGATGTAACAGCA
This sequence comes from Lampetra fluviatilis, assembly GCF_964198595.1. NCBI lineage: Eukaryota > Metazoa > Chordata > Hyperoartia > Petromyzontiformes > Petromyzontidae > Lampetra > Lampetra fluviatilis. The sequence continues at coordinate 4,068,084 of NC_136308.1, forward strand.
GGAAATGTGGACTACTCTCTATCTGGGATAGAGTGTTACCCCCTCGCACACGTGCGGGTTTCTTTGGGTGCTCCGGTTTCCTCTCACATGCATATAAATACTCACTCTTAATCGACGAATACATTTTTTTTTAATGTGAACATAAAAACAAACGATGCAGGACTCCCCTGAAAAAGAGTGCTTGGACTCGGTGTGGCTTCCTGGGTAAATAAAACATTTCATGTCGTAATAGTTGTATTATTATTAAACTGCTTTCAAACAATTTGAAGCTTTGGTGACTGCAGGGATTCATCTTCTTGGTTTTTTCGGTAAAGTCACGTAGAATGGAAATAATAAAATAATAAAATAAAACATAATCAAATAATTCTCACGACGTTTCGGCCAAAACGCAAGCAGCCGTCCTCAGGTCTCCCCGACAGACCTGGTCTTCACCTGAGGACGGCTGCTTGCGTTGTGGCCGAAACGTCGTGAGAATTATTTTATTATGTTTTATTTTATTATTTTATTATTTCCATTCTACGTGACTTTACCGAAAGAACCAAGAAGATGCTTTCAAACAATTGTGGGAACGCATGTGACTCTCACGTGGTCATAACAGTTTAATGTGGCCACTTGGCAGAGCCCGGGCGAGTTGAAGTTCTCCGTGTAGGAGTAGAGGGGAGGGGTGAGTATGTGACTGGACGGCTATACTCGGGTTGGGTAATGCGATACGCCTCAGCCAATGCTAAAAATAAATTCTACAGGCACTGGGGCAGCTTGCTGCAACATTCAACCATCACGAGATCAGCCAGAGACAGCTTAGCCTTCATGCAGGCCACACACACACACAGCAACTTCAACTTAAAAAAACAACGCATTACAAAACGGCGATCGAATTAGATCGATGAACGTAATCATCTGTTCGTTGCCCCACCTGGTAAAGAAAGTGGGCACGCAAATGAAAAATAATGGACACTCGTCTGTCTGTGACTCCGTACACACGGCGTGGCGGGGATTGTTTTTGTTCAGAACAACGCAGGTTACGATTTTGCTGGCTCGGAAATGGTTCGGAACGCTCTAACTCAAAACACTTTTAAAACATTGAAATCAGTATAAGAATCATCATCATCATCATCCTCCGCGTGAAAGTTGCTCAAGGGCACAATGACAACAGCCCGCAAACAACTGCGATCCGACAAGCAGCGTGGCAGCGTGTAACATTCGAGCAAGCAGCAATGCACAAAGACAAAGATCCCCCGGTGTAGCCTTGACAGACTTTCGGGGCAAGTGCTGTGAGCGAGCAGCACCTATGAAGGCCGGAACGGCACGCGGAGGGGGGTGGGTGGCCAGCACCACGCCCGGCCGCCTTTGTCTCTCCCCCTCCCCCCGTGACGCACAGAATACACATAACCACAACCACCACCACCACCAGTACGAATCTCCCGACTTCCGTACCTTGAGGACAGGATAACAATCTAGATTTGAAGCTTTCGTGACTGCAGGAATCCATTATCTTTGGTTCTTTAGGTAAAGTCACGACGTTTTTTTTCTTGCGTAGTTTTTTTTCCCGATGACGATTGCTTGTGTTGCGGTCGAACCGTCGTGGTTTATTTTATTTTATTTCTACCCACGTGACTTTCCCGAAAGAACCAAAAGAGGACAGAATAACAACATCGACACTGTGGATCATGAAGCGGCGCGTGGCACGGCACCCACCCAGGGCCTCTTACCTCCCCCGTCTCTCCGGGAGCAGCGGTGTTGCTGCCTCCGTGCGTTCTCGCGCGAGGAAATTTAAAAAAAACAACCGGGCACACACACACGCGCAGACCACCCACACCCCACCACCACCCCCCGGGTGTCAGATCAGCGAGGTTGGCATGAGGCTCACTACAGTGCGCGTGGCATCTGCTTTCGCATTTGCATTGCTGTTGCGTTGACCAACACCGGGTACACAGTGAGATTCGCCCCGTGTAAGTCTTTACAGACTGCTGGGGTAAGTGCCGTTAGCGAGCACCTATGAAGGCCCGCACGGCACACGAGGGGGTTGGGTGGCCAACAACACGCCCGGCCGCCTTTGTCTCCCTAGTGGCGATGTTTAGACACGGCACTAGGTGCTCATGTTGGGCTGAGTAGACCTAGGGGAGGCCCACGACCGGTTTAGACAATCTACCGCTCCCCATACTCACCTTCCCAATGGCATCGACCTATAAGTCGTAGAATATGTTTTGTATTGGAGTCTCATCATCATGCACCTGGTTATTGAGCTGGTAATTAAGCAGCGCCTCTCAGGCTAGACTGACCAGATTATCGGATCAAAGGTCAAATGTTGTCATGAATGTAACCCCATTCGTCAATGAAGTACACGCATATCGTACATTCGTTGCAATCGGCGTAGCGGTCTCTAGACAGGTCTCCAGAACCTCACGCGAAATACGACAACTACTTCTGTGCATAGCAAACCTCCTGCAACATCGCGGGTAGCTGCTGCTAATGCATTGTGTGGGGAAAGCCATCAGCATGCATTGTAACGGATATACAGCATCGCATACATCACACGTGCAGTATAACGCCAGCCCTCCCCAGCCACTCAGCCAGCCCCTGAAAACAATCACTATAGATCCTATGTCAGTGGCGGATAAACTCAACTATGTACTATATATTTTGTTTATTTTATCAGGTAAAGCCCGCTTATTTTCAGAAACGACTCGGAAGCAAATGATAGCCCAATGAAAGAAGCAAATACTCTAAATGCTTAATTATAAATGTGGAGGGGAGAACCAGATGATCCGGAGAAAAATGCACGTGGGGATAGAGAGACACGCAAACTCCAAATACAGCAGCAGGTATCGTCAGTGTAGGGATCAAACCCACGACCACCTGTACACCTGGCGAGGTAGTTAACATCTCCTAGCCACCGTGATGATGATGAGAGAGAGAGACACGCAAACACCAAATATACAGCAGGCGTCAGAGTCGGGATCGAACCCACGACCAGCTGTATGCCAGGCGAGGTAGTTAACATCTCCTAGCCACCATGATGATGATGAGAGAGAGAGACACGCAAATTCCCAATATACAGCAGGTAGTGTCAGAGTGGAGTTAGAACCCACGACCTCCTGTACACCAGCCGAGGTAGTTAACATCTCCTAGCCACCGTGATGATGATGATGAGAGACACGCAAACTCCAAATACACAGCAGGCATCGTCAGCGTCGGGATCAAACCCACGACCACCTGTATGCCAGGCGAGGTAGTTAACATCTGGCTAGCGCGGATGCAACAGGAGTACGGAAGGTGGAAGCAATCGCTACCCATTGAGACCACGAAAATTGGTACATTATTGATTTTTACCAGAGAAAATACGTGAATTTGTTTTCTATTGATAATGTAAAGGACCTCATTTAAAAGGCTTAACAATTCTGGACCGTCCTTTGGACGTTTCAAGATCCACCTCTGCTCTGGATGGTTGCCATAGTTTTAAGGATGTAGCATCGATTCATAAATTAAAGTCGATTCTTTCACTCACCATGCATGCGTCCAATAGAGCTTGCAAGAATCAATGACTTTCAATCCTTGTGTGGTGTGTGTAGAGTACGTTGCTTGGTTCACGTAAACCCCGCAGCCACTCGAACATGCAACAATCACCCCCCCCCCCCCCCCCAAAATAATTATTTGACTCATGACACAAAATCGTGGCAATTAATCGAATTTCTTGGCAGGGGCGTGGAGTGGTTAGAAAATTGTTGCATTTACAACAATTCCCTGCGCCGTTTGATTTCCAAAACAAACACATTCACGAATTCCCAAAAGAGGGATTCAATCTGTGGAATGAAACCTGACAGCGATGGTGGGGATGGTAAAGTGGAGGACGGACGTGATATAATTTCACGCACAAGCGGAATTGTATTTTAAAAGATTTATGACCACCCTTTTCATTTAATATTGTAACATGCCATGTATTGCGAATCAAATGTGAGGGTTGACTTGGTGGGGCAAGATGGCCATCTGCAGGATTGCCATTTTACATTTATTCGCTTATTTACTTTTAAAATTACTTTCCTTTGTGATGTGTCCCCAATGTAACCCCATTGTATTCTCGGTTCTTTCGGTAAAGTCACGTAGAAGGGAAATCATAAAATAATAAAAATATTTTTTTATGTTTTAGTTTATTATTTTATTATTTCCCTTCTACGTGACTTCACCGAAAGAACCAAGAATATGAATCCATGCAGTCACGAAAGCTTCAAATCGAAATTTAACCCCATTGTGCCATGGGCTAAAATATCCTTTTAGATGTCTCGTAGGGTAATGCAACTCTTTCCTCTTAGAGAACGGCCCACAGAAGTGGGTATTACAGAGCAATCTCTGAAATCCATTCAAATTACCTCTGGTACACACAGCAAGCAGCAACACTCTGCCACCCACACTGCCACATGAGAGTCAATACTTCTCATCTGACAGTCAAACCGATCGTGTTAATTCTCAGAGATTACATTTTAGCCGTACTAATCCAAAACCAAATTTAACGCGGGTCTTTTTTTGTGCAGTGACTGGTGACGTTGCTTGGACTATCACCAATTCACGACGCGTGAGAACCAGATTTTAATCACAAGTCGATGCCAAGCTTTTCAGCCCAGAATCTCAACGTTACTGGCTCAGCACGCCAATTTCTATCTCTTAGCCGTCCGGTCACCCCATTTTCACCACGGTCTAGGAGGTGACCAGGTGGTTCATTGGGTTGATGTTGTGTCAGAGACACCAAGCAGACTAACGCGTAGATGCTGGGTTTGAATGCTGCCGGTTTCAGCCATCCATGAGTATATTGTGTGAGCAGGTGTAGGGAATTTACGGTCTCAGCTTGGTTAACGATGAATGCACACAACACCAAATACTTTTAATAGGTTTGTTTTCATGATAATTGGTTTTTTACCCTTCTATCTGGAAACAAAACTGACACCTTTTTACAAGGAGTCATGTTTGCATAGACCGCAATACCTGCAGTCATAATGCAAACAAAAGACATAACTCTGATAATGTATGCACTGTCCTTGAAGTGGATTGGTCCACACCCGAGACAGCTTTCCTTAGAGCCTAGTCTCACATGGGTTGGACCAGATGACGCCAAAAGGACAGTGCACATTATCAGAGGTATGTCTTTTGTTTGTATTATGACTGCAGGTATTGTGGTCTATGCAAACATGACTCCTTGTAAAAAGGTGTCAGTTTTGTTGCCAGATAGAAGGGTAAAAAACTAATTATCATATTTTTACTGGCAAATGAGGTTCCCATAGGTTTGTTTTCACTTTATTTGGCAAATGATGACCCCTGAAAAATAATTTTATTGTTGTAATTGACTTGCCAAAGTGATGATATTGTTTGATCTTACTCTTCATGCGGAATAAGAAGGACGCTTCTAAAGTGGGGATAAAGTGACCGGACATTAAAAGTAGCTACGTGACGTCGTCATCCAGAACTGTTCTCTAACACAAGGTGGTTCCAAATGTCCGATGACGGAACACCAATAACACAATTGAAATATTAATGTGGATGAGTAACAGAAACACATTCCTGCGTAGGGAGCTGGTAGGAACGTTGGGTTGCTCGGTCAATGGCCTGCAGGGTCAACGGCGGCGTGGTGTATTCCGCAAATATGCCCGACTGTGAGGGCGGGCACAAGCCGGCGTGAGTAGGTTAAACGTTGATAAGGGCACCACGGGGTGAGCAGCCCCTCCCCACCCAGCCCCACCCCTCCCACCCCCCACCCAGCCCCACCCTCCCCACCCAGCCCCTCCCCACCCAGCCCCTCCCCACCCAGCCCCTCCCCACCCTCCGCAATTATATTTGCACCAACATTTAATGCTTTCTGGTCCTCATCATCGAACATTAGTCTTTCATTTAGAGTATTTGGCTGCTATGAATTCCCACACGATAAGCCACTTCGTTGAGCTATCATTTGTGGGCAGGTCGCTTCTAAAAAATAAAAAGAGCTATATAGCTCAGTGGGGCCCTACCAGGTAAAATAAAAATAAAAATGCAGTTAATTTAACATCGCCCAGCCAGTCACGACCATCTGTTACTAGATCACCCTGATACACACGCTGAAAACTCGTGCCGCCACGATATGTTACACCGGATATGAAAACTCAACGTTCAAAAGCAGGTATTTCAGTGCGGAATGTCGCCCCGGTTGTAAGTAACGGGGTAGAGGAGGAGGGGGGGGGGCATGTGATTGAGATTGATTCTTCAGAATGGTGTCATAACGTGGATATTAAAGAATGGTGTTGCTTTGTAAATGCGCGCTCGGGGGCGGGGGGGGGCAATGTCACTGGCCCCCTTCCCACAGCGGCATTCCCCTCCAGGGGAACAAGACCCTCTCCCACACCTCCCCGCCCTCCTTTGTAGAATTCATATCCCTCCTTGATTTCACTATTTTTATTAACTCGTGCTAATATTTCCAATTCCTTCCCCCTCCCCCCAAACCTGGAGGCATTGTAGCTCCGGCAGAAGGGAGAGAGAGAGAGAGAGTGGAGATGCGGGAGGAGGAGGAGGAGGACAGGGAGAGTCAGAAGGAGAGAGAGAGAGAGAGAGGCGGGGGGAGCGCTTTAAGTGTCGCGCTCCAAGTGTATTGTCAAACAGAAGCCGGCGTTCAGAGAGCCGGGAGCGCACCAGAGAGAGAGGAGAGAGAGAGGAGAGAGAGGAGAGAGACGCCAAGGGCGATCTCGGGACGCTGCCTTCGTGCCGGAGAGAGTGTCTGCGTGTGTGTCCGTGTGTTGGACTTCTTTCGCACCGTACGTAGCCAAGCGTGCTAGGGAGATGATGTCTCCGGGCGAGGCTTGGGAGAACGTGCCGGAGCCGTTCATCACCAATGGGGACGGACTGCGACTCCACTGCCACTACTGGGAGCCCGACCTGGGACAAGGGGGCGAACTTAGGTGAGTGGCTAAGTCGCCTACATCCGTACATTGTCTCATTTCCTTCGTGGATATCGATCAGGAGGTATCGATACGGTGGGGGGGGGGGTCTTATCCAGCGAGTTTGAGTCTCAGCCGGTGCGGTTGACCCGGCCCATCATCACCATCATCATCACCATCATCACCATCATCATCACCACCATCATCACCATCATCATCACCATCATCATCACCATCATTACCATCATCACCACCATCATCATCACCATCATCATCATCACCATCATCATCATCACCACCATCATCATCACCATCATAATCATCACCATCATCACCATCATCATCACCATCATCATCACCATCATCACCACCATCATCATCACCATCATCATCACCATCATCACCATCATCATCACCATCATCACCACCATCATCACCATCATCATCACCATCATTACCATCATCACCACCACATCACCATCATCATCACCATCATCATCACCATAATCATCACCATAATCATCACCATAATCATCACCATCATCATAACCATAATCATCACCATCACCATCATCACCATCATCATCACCATCATCACCATCATCATCACCATCATCCCCATCATCACCATCATCATCACCATAATTATCATCATCACCATCATCACCATCATCACCACCATCATCACCATCATCACCATCACCATCATCATCACCATCATCATCACCATCATCATCACCATAATCATCACCATCATCACCATCATCATCACCATCATCATCACCATAATCATCACCATCATCATCATCACCATCATCACCATCATCACCATCATCATCACCATCATCCCCATCATCACCATCATCACCATAATCACCATCATCATCATCACCATCATCATCACCACCATCATCACCATCATCACCATAATCACCATCATCATCATCATCACCATCATCATCATCACCATCATCACCATCATCACCATCGCTCTGCTGGGTAGGCGAGTGCGATCGCTCAATGGATCGGTGCGCCATTGCCATAGGGATGTGGAATCTTTCACTCCCGCTTCTGTAGCTGTGAATGGGAAGAGCGGCGCTTAAACAAAAACTCCTCTTGGATTCGTTTGTGTTCTATGACCAGAGTATTAGAAATGGCAAAGATATCGTTACCGTTGTGTGTGTTGCAGTGAGTGGTTCGGTTGCCTTTATTTTCTTCCCTTGTCAAACACCAGTGCAATAAAAAAAAATGCTCCAAATATGTCACTGTAATTTTGAACATTTTTTTACACGTATTTGGTGTGAAATCAGGCCCTCCGTTGGTACGAGATCTGGCCTCACTCGAATCTCACCTGGTCATGAAGACAATATCACCCGTCTAACTACCTCCAAACGAGAACTCTGGTCAACATACTGCACTCACAGTGATTAGAACTATTTACCCAACACAGCCTCGCCGAGCCTGTTAAGGTCTATACAGAAGTGGGGCGGGGGGGGGGGTTGCCTGTGGTGCACGATGCGTGGAGCTCTGCACGATGTGTGGAGCTCTGCACGAGGTGTGAAGCTCTGTACGATGTGTGGAGCTCTGCGCGATGTGTGGAGCTCTGCACGGAGCGTGAGGCTCTGCACGATGTGTGGAGCTCTGCACGGAGCGTGAGGTTCTGCATGATGTGTGGAGCTCTGCACGGAGCGTGGAGCTCTGCACTGTGAGGCTCTGCACGATGCGTGGAGCTCTGCACGATGCGTGGAGCTCTGCACGGAGCGTGAGGCTCTGCGCGTTGTTTGCCTCTCGGCGGTAACGCTAAGCAGAGTTGACGTGGGGGGGTGGGGGGGGCAGATGAATGTGAACCACAGCTCCCCACGTGAATGTCACGGGTGAACGCATTGTCTCACCCTCTGCGATTAAAATTTAGAGGAAGTGAGGCGTGCCCCGTGGGACGTTAGCGATTTGTTTAGGCTCACAGCAAGACGCAGCGACTGGGTGGGCGGGTGTGGGAGCAATGAGGCATTGTGTATATGGCGTGTGCGATGCGGTTAAGGTTCGGTTATCTAGGGTGCAGGTTAACCGCGCTCGCGAAAATGAAAGATGAAAAACATTCGAAGTTTGTTATTCCATCATCGAGGGATGAGTTTCGGATATGATTTTTTTTTCTTGATTTTGGATTTTTTTTTTCAAATGACAATTTTCTATTTTCCGTTTGTGTTAATGTACGACGTGTCTTTGTGTTAGCATTAGTGACGTTACCTCATGCCACGCGACGCCACATTTGGTGGGAGAAGCAGGGAACTGAGGTAACGCACGGAAGTGAAGGAATGCAATTTCGTCATTTTTTTGGGATCAATCCGAGACAAAACTTTTTTGGTGTTTCGGATCATCCTTAATGTCATATTTTGCCCCGATTTTCGGATTAATCTGATCAACCCTTACATAAAGGATACATCCCTATCCCAGACTCAATCCTGCCTTGTTCCATTATCATCTGCCCCTAAACTTGAGGCACGCTGGCGGCTTAATTAAGGAGGCGATTCAATGAGTCGACACATCCTACGTGTTCACGCCCGATCCAATTCGTAGTGTGCATTGGTTTGCTTTGGCTGTTGTTTTTTTGGTTTTCATCCAGACCGGCCCCTCTGCTGCACCGGTGACCCCCGTATTAGTCGAGAGCCGACGGCGGCAGGGTTCTTTGCTCGTTCACTTTTTAGTTTTTGAACGTCTCAACTCCGCGAGAGGCAACCTGCTCGATTGAATGATGACGGCGATTTGTGCATTTGTCAGCGTTTGCGCGAAACTTCCAGCGATTTAGAAACGTGAGGCTGACCCCTGCTCTATGCGTGAAAGCAATCACCCTGCAGGCCATGATTTTGGGATACAAATGTGAATATTTTTCTATTTAAAGCTTTCGTGACTGCAGGGATTCATCTTCTTGGTTCTTTCGGTAAAGTCACGTAGAAGGGAAATAATAAAATAATTTTTTTTAAAATATATATATACTTATTTTATTTTATTATTTCCCTTCTACGTGATTTTACCGAAAGAACCAAGAAGATAAATGTGAATATGTTACACAACTGAGATGCTTGCGTCCTGGGGTGGATATCCTTTCCAGCTCAGACCCCGCTTGCTTGCCCATCGCCACATCTACAGCCTCTTGTTGGAACAGCTCTCTCGCCGGTTCAGCAGTTCCACTACTGGATTATATTTTTTACGCCTGAGGACGACCGCTTGTGTTGCGATCGAAACGTCGTGATTTTTTTTAATTTTATACCTACGTGACTTTACCGAAAGAACCAAACAGTATAAATATATTAGTTGCATTTTTCAGATTATAAGCGTAAGACTGGACGGTGTTTATGCCAAACGTCTGTTTTTTTCTCCCCTTCGAGAAAATCATAAATATTTACATCAATCTTAATTGTCTAAATTATTAGATGGCCACGTGACATCATCTGTGTACATCTGCAGATACAACAGAGATGTGACGTTTCGCCCAAGATTCGCTGATCCGGGCTCACGATTTAATCGAAGAGCTCATTTGTTTGTCCGCAAACATTTCGGTGAATGTCGCAACCACTCGTGGCTGGAAGCAGTCACGTGAACCCGTGACAGGCCGTTCAACATATATGAAATCGAACAGCATCGATTCATACACAAATTGACGTATGTTTCGTGCGATCAAAAATCCATAGTAATGTGTTAATCATGACGCCTCTTCAGACAAATGCGGCCAAACATCAATATGCCCCCATGCTCCATCGATCATCGGTTGGTGGCTATCTCCCCAATCAGTTCTGAGCTCGATGATGGAAATTCGACTTTGATGTCGTGAGGAACCAGTCCAATAGGTGAGATGATAGGAACTTCCCAAACAAACTCTAGATTTGAAGCTTTCGTGACTGCAAGGATTCATATTCTTTGTTCTTTCGGTGAAGTCACGTAGGTTAAAAATTAAATAAAAATTAATAAAAAATAAAATAATAAAAATCACGACGTTTCGGATACTTGGTACACTTGATGCAGCAAATCTGGCTGTGACGGTCCCACCTGATGACGGAGACTTGTGTTGCCTCCGAAACGTCGTGATTTTTATTATTTTATTTTTATTAATTTTAATTTCATTTTTTACCTACGTGACTTTACCTAAACAACTAAGAGTATGCCCAAACAAACCCAGAACAGGAGCCGACAAAAATAAGTCAGTGCGGGGTTGAAATAAAACATTTTCAAGAGTGGTCATCCACTATAATGATCGAATAAGTGAAATTAGATAGGCAATTCGAACTGCGTGGTTGACATTTCGTCAACACGTTTCTCATATTCGTAAGGGGTTTGTTGTTGTTGTTGTCCTCTTTGATGTTTCAACCAAACAAGATCGATCTTCAACAGCAGCATCACAGAAGCATCTGAAACAATCGAAACCTCGAGATGCTGGGGAACCAAATGGGGCGCCGTCCTCAAAACCTCGACAGAACGACGACTGTCGCCCATGTCGTCCTTTTTAGGTGGACGAGACTTGTGCGAGATAGCCTGGGTCCAGTCTTAGTGGTGGGGAGTGGTGGGGCAGTGGTTAGCGCACTGCGCCGTGAACCCCCTTCGCTCAGAGCCAACATTGGTGACTAAAAGCTGAACCGGTCCACGTCCTTCACGAGCTCGACTCGGCCTTAAACGAGGGTCTCTTGTGACGGGCAAACATCGCCACTGGGAGACAAAGGCGGCCGGGCGTGGTGCTGGCCACACCCCCCCCCCTCGTGCGCAGTGCCTGCCTTCATAGGTGCTCGCTAACAGCACTTGCCCCTACAGTCTGTTAAGGCTATACGGGGGATCTTTGTCTTTGTAGCGGTTAGAGCGCTGTGCTACGAACTCATCCACCCGAGTTCGGTTCCCGCTCACGACCAACACAGGTGACGATTATTTGACCCATTCTTGGGCCTCCCCTAGGTCGACTCAGCCTCAAATGAATACCTGGTGCGGTGTGTAAACATCACCACTATGGAGACAAAGGCGGTCGGGCGAGGGGCTGGCCAACCCACCTCCTCGTGAACGGCCTTCATAGGTGCTCGCTAACAGCACTTGCCCCAACAGCCTGTTACATTACCGTACAGGGGGGTGCGGTTATTTGTCTTTGTAGTTTTATTATTGACCTAACTGATAATGCTGTCTTTCGTAATGGATTATACCATTTTTGGACACCCTGCGGTGTTATTAATCTTAGATGTTTATATATATAGTGTGTCATCATCGCCACAGGGGGCAATGCGCACGTGTACACGGTCGTTCTGTTCGATGTTTGGGGCTTCATAAATCGTTCAGCTCTGTGTGTAGTTTGTGTATCGTGCGCGCGTGATGATGCACTTGCACGTAGCCGCACTAATTGTCGCTTTACCTTTTGCCATTCACAAGGGTCTACAATTATAAATGCTGCTAATTAGGAGCGCGGCTTATGCATTGAGTCATAGATTAATATCTATTGTTTTAAGCTCACGAAACTTGCATCGATTTTTGCTTGGAGGGATCGATGTGGGGGTTTACATTTTGTTTGGCTCGTGTTAAGTTGCGTGTCGTACGGTTCGCGTGACCCCTGCAGCAGCCGCTAGAGGCGCTGTCATTCACCGCAATGTTCAACACAACACATTCATTCGAGATTTGAAGTTTTCGTGACTGCAAAAATAAAAATTCGCAATTTACTTATTTTAATTTTTTCTTTTTTCTTTTATAATTTTTATTTTATTATTTTTTCACCTACGTGACTTTACCGAAAGAACCAAAGAGTACATAACACATTCTTCATTCTTTGGTTCTTTCGGGAAAGTCACGTAGATAGAAAAAGAATATTAAAAATAAAGTTAATTAAAAAACCTCCTGAAGACGAGCGCTTGTGTTGTTATCAAAACGTCGTGGTTTTTGCATTTTATTTTAATTTTATTATTTTACCGAAAGAACCAAAGCATAAGTATAAATCATAGACTTCCAGTACACTCACTCTGGTTAAGAACCAGGCTGTAGTCTACATTATAGACTGGCAGTACGCTCACCAAGCTTAAGAACCAGGCTACAGTCTACATTATAGACTGCCAGTACACTCACCGAGGTTAACAAACAGGCTACAGTCTACATTAGTTGTTTTATTTTTTATTCACTTTATTTTTCTATCCACATGACTTTACCGATAAAAAAAGAATATGAATTCCTGCAGTCACGAAAGTTTTAAGTCGAATTTTTAAACACATTCTTAAATTGAGAAGCGTATTGCAGAAATTAGTCGATTCATCAGACGGACAATTTGTTCCACCCGACTATACAGGAATTTCAATTTAAAATTACAACGAAACATTTTAGATGCGTCTTCAACATTCTCCAAGACGGTGATGGGACCAAATAATTGCCGTAGTGGCTATGAGATGTTAACCACCTCGCCTGCTACTCAGGAGGTCGTGGGTTCGATCCCGATCCTGACGCCTGGAAATTTGGAGTTTGCGTCTCTCTTTCCGTGGTCGCGTGGATTTTTCTCCGGGTCTTCCGGCTTTTCCCTCCACATTTAGAAGCACGCGCTTCGAGTATTTGGCCACTGTAAATGTCCACGTGATAAGCCACTTCGTTGAGCTGTCATTTGTGGCCAGGTTGCTTTTGAAAAAATGAGCTATACAGCTGAGTGGGCCTTACCTGGTAAAGTAAAAATAATCATTTAGTTTAGTAATTATCCGAATGGCGTATGGTTCCAATGCTAATGTAATTGCCATGCAAACAGGACCCTAGCATTTCACCTGCGTTCAAATGACGAATGGATACATTTGTGGACTTTCAATGCATCGGCTAAAACGAGACAATACATGTTCAGAGCTAAAACTTGGACAGCGTGTGTTTGTAGGTGCTGCTCGCTTAACAACACTTGTCCCAACATCATGTTGAGACTATACGGGCAACATTTGCCTGTCGTGTGTATACTTTGAACGGTGGTGCAGCAGTTACTGCTTCGCACTCAAATTCAGCAAACCGAGTTCCATTCCTGGCCACGCCTAACATCAGTGGCAGAGTGATGTCTCTACCTGCTTTGGGCCTCCTCTCTGTTGACTCAGCCTTAAATGGGTACCCGATGAATTGTTTAAAACTGCACTGCGGAGACACATGCCTCGCATGGTGCTGAGCACACCAATTACCATCGTGCACCGGTTTGCAGGTAATCGCTCAGCGTCCTTGGCCCGTGAGTTTTCTTTTTTAACTCTCAAAAAAAGCGTGCAACAAGCGAATCGGCCTTTTGGCCGTTTTGCAACAATAACAAAAACCAACATCATCAGCAGTTCCTGAAGAAGTGCATTGTGGTCCCCTTGTCTGAGTTCAGCTTGAAAATAAATTTGCGAAAATGTGAACGGTGATACAGAAACAAACTCACATTTTGGGAGTACCCACTTAAGTGCGAAAGCTTTATCTTTCGTGTATTTTTAGAAGTGTGTCACTGTCAGATTGTGTTTCCGTGTGTGTCTGTTTGGGAAACTGTGTGTATTTACGTGTGTACATGTGTATTATAGTATTGTGTGATTGTGTGTTCGTGTGTGTGTGCCTGAATGTTAGTGTGTGTTTATGGGCATGCCTGTTTGTGTGTCTCATGTACTAAATTATTAACATGATCTACAAAGCTGAACAGGGGATATATGTACATGTTTGTGTGTCTGCGACTCGGCCTCAAATGAGTACCCGGTGCGGTGTGTAAAAACATCGCCACTGGGGAGACAAAGGCCGTCGGACGTGGTGCTGGTCACCCACCCCCTCGTGTGCTGTGCCGGCTTCATAGGTGCTCGCTGACAGCACTTGCCCCAACAGTCTGTTAAGGCTATAAGGGAGATATTTGTCTTGTCTGCGAAAGTGTGCGTGTGTGCGTGCGACAGCGGTGGCGTCGAGATTAGTGCAAATCCAGCAAACTGAATTCTAAATCCAGCAAACTGAATTCCAAATCCAGCAAACTGAATTCCAAATCCGGAAAACTGAATTCCAAATCCGGCAAACTGAATTCCAAATCCAGCAAACTGAATTCCAAATCCGGCAAACTGAATTCCAAATCCGGCAAACTGAATTCCAAATCCGGCAAACTGAATTCCAAATCCAGCAAACTGAATTCCAAATCCAGCAAACTGAATTCCAAATCCAGCAAACTGAATTCCAAATCCAGCAAACTGAATTCCAAATCCAACAAACTGAATTCCAAATCCAGCAAACTGAATTCCAAAGCCAGCAAACTGAATTCCAATTCCAACAAACTGAATTCCAAATCCAGCAAACTGAATTCCAAATCCAGCCAACTGAATTCCAAATCCAGCAAACTGAATTCCAAATCCATCAAACTGAATTCCAAATCCATCAAACTGAATTCCAAATCCATCAAACTGAATTCCAAATCCAGCAAACTGAATTACAAATCCAACAAACTGAATTACAAATCCAACAAACTGAATTCCAAATCCAGCAAACTGAATTCCAAATCCAACAAACTGAATTCCGAATCCATCAAACTGAATTCCAAATCCAGCAAACTGAATTCCAAATCCATCAAACCGAATTCCAAACCCGGCAACTTGAATTCCAACTCCGCCAGCCTGAATTCCATTGCCAACCGTAACTACTGCAATGAATGGCAGAGAAGGATGACTTTACTGGCGGGAGCCAGAAGAGAGAGAGAGAGACGGGAGATGTTGACAGTCTGCTTCTTCTTCCGTGTGGCTGATGTAGACGCAGACCAACAGCTGCAGTTTCACATGCAGGTGGTCAAGCCCCGATAACCACGACAGGAGCGACGGAGTGTATCGCTGTGACGTCTCCATCGCATTTGTGAATCGGGCCATTGCGCTATGAAGAAGGGTCATTGCCCGAAACGTCACATTATATGTTTTTCTCGTAAGGCCACGGTGTTATTTGGCGAGTGTGCTGATTGTTTTTTTGTAAACAGTAAAAGCGAAAGCAACGCGTATTTTTTTATTATCGTCAATCGATTACATGTCTAACATCAGCGTAAATGTGTACCTGGTGCTGTATGCGAACATCATGCAGTCGATAAGGCTTCATGGATGTGCTTTTTGCCTTTTATACACAGTAACAACACTTATATTAGGGTGTCTGTCTCTGTGTGTCTCTGTGTGTCTCTGTGTGTCTCTGTCTGTCTGTGTGTCTCTGTGTGTCTCTATGGGAGTCTGTCTGTCTCTGTGTGTCTCTGTGTGTGTCTCTGTGTGTCTCTGTCTGTCTCTGTGTGTCTCTGTGTGTCTCTGTTTGTCTCTACGGGTGGGTGTCTGTCTCTATGTGTCTCTGTGTGTCTCTATGGGGGTCTGCCTGTCTCTATGTGTCTCTGTGTGTCTCTATGGGAGTCTGTGTGTCTCTGTGTGTCTCTGTCTGTCTGTGTGTGTCTCTGTGTGTCTCTATGGGAGTCTGTGTGTCTCTGTGTGTCTCTGTCTGTCTGTGTGTGTCTCTGTGTGTCTCGATGGGAGTCTGTGTGTCTCTGTGTGGCTCTGTCTGTCTGTGTGTCTCTGTGTGTCTCTATGGGAGTCTGTGTGTCTCTGTGTGTCTCTGTCTGTCTGTGTGTGTGTCTCTGTGTGTCTGTGTGTCTCTGTCTGTCTCTGTGTGTCTCTGTCTGTCTCTGTTTGTCTCGATGGGAGGGTATCTGTCTTCTTGTGACCCCCCAGGGTCCCCGGTTCTCATTGGTGAGCGCCGTGCGTGGCTTGTCGACAGCTTTCTTGCCGCACTCCACTCAACCCCGGCTCGCCTCCTCATGCTAATTAACCACCTTTTCCCACCCCAATCTTTCCAAGTACATCTGCTTGGCCCAATGTTCCATAAGGGTCATTAAGCACTTGATAATCGGCAATGGTGGGTGGGGGGGGCGGGTTACCAATGAGCTGAAAGAGCATATAGAGCGGGAACTCCTGCGGAGTGTATTAGCGCAGCGGCGAGTTCACATTCACAGGGGGCATTTCATTCTCGAACAGACTCATGATGCGTTTTTTCTACACAATGTTGCTGTAATCCCTTCAATGGGGCCCCACGGCTTGGATGGAGCGCTCTTACCAATGACATCTGGTGACAAGAGCCTAATAGAACAACTACAACGAACTCCACCAAGCAGACACTCGGAACAGACGGGGGGGACAAAATGCACAGAAATGTTGAAACTAGGCGTGCGTATTTGTCTGTAAAACACCGTAACACACGCGTCCTCGTGACGATGAGTAGCTGAGCTTCGGGGGGTGTTTTGTAGGTTTGTCGCCTGTAGGCACACTTTATTAGGCTCCGTCTGGTAGCCCAGCAGCAGTGGTGGTTTAACAAGGCCTGACTTTTGCTGACGAGACACAGTTAGAATTTGAAACCAGTCCAGTGATTGCCTGCTTGCTTAAGCAAATGCTGCTGCTGCATAATATCGTTCTGGAAAAGCTGATGGACACAAACTTTTTTTAAATTTTTTACGTGGAGACACAGCACGGCGTTCTGCTTACATATCATTTTACAGAGAGCGGTTGTGCCTTTGAAAAATATTTTCAGGATTTAAAAAAAATATATATGTGCGATGCAATTTAAGTGTTCTCATCACAAGAACACGTTCTCTATACCCCTAGTCGTACGCGCCGTTCCTGCTCCTAATAATCTCACCCCGGGAAATCCCCCAGCCTCCAGTCTTGCCTGGAGCCGAATATCACACCGCACGCTTTGCTCCTAAGTTATGCATAAACACAGCGCTTTGATGTGCACATTAAAAGAAAAACTATATTTATGTCCTTAACAATGAATTAAGCCGCGTCATTTGATTGCATATCCTTTGATGTCGTGGTGGTATTTTTTGTTAGCAGAATTATTATTCTTTGAGGCTGCAGATAACAAGAGTTCATCTTCATACCCACGAATAAACACACATTTCCCAAAGCCACGTGTTCTCTCGCCTCCTGCATAGTTCGGGAATGCGATGTGTGCCCAACCGAGTTGGCGATGAGGGTGCTAAATGGTGCAAACGGTGAAACATTCCCTCTGAATGTGATACAAGATAGTCGAGGAGGGTGGAGCGGTGGCACAATGGTTAGCGCACTGTACTCTGAACCCAGAAAGCTGAGTTTGATTCTTGGCCTCGGCTAATATCAGTGGCTCTCTGTGTTATTGTGCTTCGGCACAAGTCGCCTGACCTACAGCAAGCGGTGGGTGGAGAGTTGCAGTCTGTGAGCTTTAGAGCTCCACTAACTGGTAGCATTGGCCATCGTGTTGTATTTATCTAGATTGAAAACGAATTTCTTTAGAACCGCTTGTTGTTGTGTTTAGTTTGTTATCACCCCCCGCCCGCTCCGCACAGCACCGCACCTCCGATTAGCGCCGTTGGCGACGTATGGCGCGAAGGAAGTTCAACACGCCGTGCATTACCATTGCTCATTCGATGTTTGCCTTTGTTGTTGACGGAGCTCGTTGGGGAGGCGAGGCTCACGCAACACCCTGACGATGAAGCCACACGTGCACTCATAGCCCAATGAAGCTAAGAAAAAAATATTTTTTTACTAGATGTGGTTTAGATGTTGGCTCCAGTCCGGAGAATCAAGGCCGGGTTTATGCACGATCCCCAAACGAGTCCTAACATCCCCACGTATTAGTGGCAGATACCCAGTTACAGGACTCATCCCATGTGCTCCTGCACTTTATCATGAATGCCCACCGTGAATTAATCACAGAAGCCATCGCGGCAAAATTAGGTTACTCTTTGATGGCTTATCTCCCCAGCCCCACGTCCCCTCAAGGGTGACAGACAAGCGACCCCGATTACAGTAAATCGTTATATATAATCAATGCAAATTTGAACAGCAACCTTCGATAAGAATCCCTCATCATTCCAATGTTTGCTCTGCCAAGGCGTGGAATTAATCAGAGTTTTGCAAACCCACACACAGGCACACACACACACGTTAATCCATATGTTGATCGCGTCTGCATTAAACAAGGCCACGTTCGCTTCGTTATCTGTTGATGAAAGTGTCCATTAGTGGATATTGCTGAAAACTCATATATCTTTGTCTCTGGCACTGCTGAGACCCCGGGGTTTGGGGTTCGACTCTAGGCGAGTGCCCAAGACTAAGCCTGGTTCTCAAGTGCGGCGAGTTGATAGTCTCCAAAGCCTGCGGATAACAAAAAAACACACACACAAACATGACATTAAACGTTGCCTCGCACTTTTATTCGGTCAAAATTCCATCCCTTGAGAAGTACAAATATCGGGTTGGCTTGTCACGTGATAAGCGGTACCCTGCGTGGCAGTGCGGGCTGGGAAAGTGGTGCCACGTGCCGTGCGGGTGAGAGGCCGCGTCGTCATCGTCATCACATCGTCACATTGTGACGGAGCTCAAACCATGGTGCAGTTTCGTGCTCGAGCAGAGTTCTTCACTGACGGCCCCTGGTGGCCTTTAGTGCGGCCCCGGACAAAACACAACACGTGACAACACCGCCTATCATTTCAGTTTCAGTTCATTTATTAGGTATAGCCCTGTGAGCCATTCGGCTCTTGAATCGGGTGCAACCGAAACAAACAAAACACGTGAACAAGAAACATCTCAAAGTGACTCCGCGCATTACAGAAAAATCCAGGAAAAAAACCAGCAAAGTCTTCCAGAAAAAAGCACCGTATATCAATGCTGTGCGCAAAAATCCCGGTGGGATGCAAGTCAAACAATAACATCATCATCGTCGTCGTGCTGCTCATCAACCCCAGTAGCTTCAAATGGTGTGACGACTCTCAACACTGATGATGTCTTATCGGCGAAAGTGACACCCCCCCACCCCCCCACCACCTCTGAAAATGAGTGAAGAACGTTTTGCTAAGAGGGTGTCCTGCGCTCCATGTCACGGTGGACTCTCCAACCAGACATTAATCGCCGGGTCGTGTCGACGATATTAGGCAGATACCGCACTTTAACCCAGCGGTCCACAACCTGCCGACAAGCCGGGCGCTACGCGCTCGCACGGCTGTCCCTCCATCCACAATCACTAGCCGTGCTCCGTGCCGAATTCCAATCAAGCGGCTTCACATCGCGGGTGCCGCCGTGTGGAATGGAAGGGATGGCCCGTGAGCAGTCGACTTGCGAACGCGCTGCGTTCCACCGCACGAAGGGAGTTCGAGCCCCGGGTTTTCTCAGCTCGCAGCTACTTCTCTGCACGCGGTTTAGTTTGTGTGTGTACGTGTTGGTGTGCGTGTGTGTGTGTTTGTGCGTGTGTGTGAGTGTGTGAGTGTGTGTGCTTGTGTGGGTGTGCGTGTGTGAGTATGTGCGTGTGTGCGTGTGCTCGTGTGTGTGTGTATGCGTGTGTGTGCGTGTGTGTGCGCGTGTGTGTGAGTGTGTGTGCGTGTGTGTGTGAGTGTGTGTGCGTGTGTGTGTGCGTGTGTGTGAGTGTGTGTGCATGTGTGTGAGTGTGTGTGCATGTGTGTGAGTGTGTGTGCGTGTGTGGGTGCGTGCTTGTGTGCGTGGGTGCCTTGCGTACGTGTGTGTGTGTGCGTGTGTGCGTGCGTGTGTGCGCGTGTGTGCGTGTGCGTGTGTGTATGCGTGTGTGTGTGTGTGCGTGTGTGCGTGTGCGTGTGTGTGCGTGCGTGTTTTTTGTTTAACGTGTGCACGCGCGGCGCGACCTGATCGTCTTCCATTCAGCGCTCTTCCAATTCGCGCAGTTTTGTTCGCTCGTGCGAATGCCGGCACGACACCCCCTCCCTGCCTTGTCTCGCACCGCGGGCGGAGAGGACAAACCCCGCGCGCTGCGCTTCCAGCAGCTGCAATTTTTACGCATTTTTTCGTATTAACTCCCGATCGCGCTCCGGACGTCGTGAGACAATAACAACAATAACAACAACAATAACAACAACAACAGCAACAACAACAAAATGCGTTCGGCGGAACTCTCACGGAGAGCAGTGCGACAATGACATGAGTGTCTTTGCAACACGGCCGTTCGTTATTTATTAAAACTTATTTTTGTGTTTAGTTTGTGATGTTCTCTCCCCCCCGCCCCCAGCTCCTCCGATTAGCACGGTTGTCTGCGTACGGCGCGAAAGAAGTTCAACGTGCATAGAGAATGGCCCACGGAAGTAGAGATCACAGGGCTGTCTCTGAGATCATTTCGAGTGAGCTCCGATTCCTTGTAAAGTGCAACCGCTGTCCTTCCT
This sequence comes from Lampetra fluviatilis, assembly GCF_964198595.1. NCBI lineage: Eukaryota > Metazoa > Chordata > Hyperoartia > Petromyzontiformes > Petromyzontidae > Lampetra > Lampetra fluviatilis. The sequence continues at coordinate 4,089,120 of NC_136308.1, forward strand.
CCCCCGCTTCGTCAGAGCAATGCTCATAGCATGACGGTCAATCCAAAAACAATGTCACGATCACAAGACGCTGTTCAGCAGATGAAGTCCATTGGCGAATTCAATGCGACGTTTGTGTTTGTTTTGCCATTGGTGAGAGGGTGACCCACTGACTCGCGATGCTTGTGATTCTGTGCGAGTGCCATTCAGAGGCGAGAGCACCTCTTGGTGCTGGGTGGTGTTGATGTTCAAGGTGTCTGTGTGCGTGTGCCAACACCGGTGACGATTGTCTGAACCGGGCCTGCCCTAGGTCTACTCAGCCTCAAATGAGTACCTGGTGCGGTGTGTAAACATCGCCACTCGGAAGACAAAGGCGGTCGGGCGTGGTGCTGGCTAACACATCCCTCCGGCCTTACAAAGGTGTTCGCTAACAGCACTTGTCCCTTACAGTCTGTGAAGGATATACGGGGGATCTTTGTCTTTTGTGATGAATTTATATCCAGTGTTGAGTTGTTCACAAGAAACGTGTTGTCATCTTCTGCTGTGCAGAGGTTTCAGAACGCGATGATGTGCTATGTTGCGTGTTGCACGTGCGGTGCTCAAGCAAATTTTGTGCAAACCCCTCGAGAGCTGAAGAGACCAGGATGAGTCTCGTTTGCAAAACGAGAAAAGGGAAAACGAGTTCTGCTCGATGTGTTTATGTTTGTTGCTGTCATACCCCTGCACCTCCGATGAGCACGTTTGGCCATGTGCGGTGCGAAAGAAGTTCAACATCCATAATAGAGGTTTTTTTGGGGGTTAGATCGCGTAAATATATAAATGTGTCGTTAAACCCGCCACCACCCGACACAGCCAATTAGTAAGGATTGTCACGTAAACAGAACGTGCCAATTCGTTACTAGTAATTCCTCAACATGCTAGTTGTAGTTACTGGCGACACGTCGTACTCAGATTGTAAATGTTGTGGATTTACTCTCCAACACACCGGTGTGCTGTACTAGTAACATTTTCTGTTTACGCAACAAACCGCATTAATTGGCTGTGTCTGTTGGTGGCGGGTTTAACGACACATTTAAATGTACGCGCTCTCACCCAAAAAACCTTTTATGGATAATATTTTGTCGCGAAAGCCTACTGCGTGTTAAACTTCAACACGCAAATTAAATCAAGCACAGCAACGTAGCAAATACAAACGAGTGCAACAGCAACGGCGTCACGTAAGTAACCGAAAATACAGCGGGGGCATGAATCGACGTGCATGAATAAAGTCCCATGTCGGGCGAGTCTGCTCGGGTAAATCACAGGGCACTTAAAAAAAAACACTTCTGAGAATTTGGCACAAGAACCACGAGAGATGTGCTGGCCCCGAGCTCTGGAGACCACCTCGAGATAAGATTCCAGGCACGCGCTGGCGATGATGGCGAACAAGTGGGAGACTACATCATGGGACCTCCTTTTTGCCAGTACCAAAATATGATAATAGGGTTTTTTCCACTTTTTTCTGGCAACAAAAGGTTTCAGTTTGGTGTTTTAACATCTTAACACACCTGTTTTGTTGCCAGAAAAAAGGGGAAAACCTATTATCATATCTTTGTACTGGCAAAGGAAGTCCCATGATGTAGACCCTCACCCCGAGCTCTGATAGTGCATTGTTTTTGGGCTGTACGCCTTTTGGCGTCCTCTGGTCTAACACCGTTTGAGACGAGGCTCAAAAGAAAGCTGTCTCTGGTGTGGACCAATCAGTTTCAAAGACAATGCATATATTATCAGAGTATGTTTTTGTTTGCATTCTGACCACAAGCATTCCTTGTAAAAGGTTTCAGTTTGGTGTTTTAACATCTTAACACCTGTTTTGTTGCCAGAAAAAAGGGAAACCCCTATTATCAAATGGGAGACACTTTAACTTTTTGCAGATATTAACATAACAGCTGTTACCGTGTTGCAGTGTATTGTCATCAGGGCCGGATTAGGGCGTGGGTGCTACCGCCAGCTGGAGGGGCCTCCAGAGATGAAGTGATAAGTTCTTCTTGGTTATTTCGGTAAAGTCACGTAGAATGGAAATAATAAAATAATAAAAATAAAACATAATAAAATACAATTCTCACGACGTTTCGGCCACAATGCAAGCAGCCGTCAAGATGTTAAAACACCAAACTGAAACCTTTTGTTGCCAGAAAAACGTGGAAAAACCCTATTATCATATTTTATAATATTTTTATTATTTTATTATTTCCATTCTACGTGACTTTACCGAAAGAACGAAGAAGATGAATCTCTGCAGTCACGAAAGCTTTAAATCGAAATTTAAGTGATAAATTATTTCATTTGTGAATGCTGAATTGTATTTGTTGTCAGCCTTGTAAAAATACAATTTTGTTTTTCTGCAACTTTGTTTTCCTTTTGAGAATATTACTGGGGGCCTCACAGTACCTGTGTAGCCCAGGAGCCTACAACATCTGAATCCGGCCCTGATCATCATCCGTTATTAAATCCTTTATATTAAGTTCGCTTGCATGCTTAGGACCGTGCAAATCTTTCGGTCGTTTTTTAACCTACTTCCCGTGATCCAATCGAGCTGACATTTTCCACACAGACTCGTTGTGCGTGACAATTAATGTTCGTGAAATTTTTTTTCTAAAATTTTACACTTTTTAGGACAAAAATATTATATTTTATTACCAATTGCTTAATGGTGCAATGCAATCATCTGACCCATAGGTGGCAGCCATCTCAAGCCAGAGGACAAGAGGACTCTAGCCGCCACGCATATAAAGGATTTATAGTGAAAAACTTTGTTTTTACTGGTTATACTTATTTTCCCATTAAAAACGATAGCCCCATAAAAAAATGTTAACATTTTTTTGAAGCACCGCGTATTTCTCCCACTGCCCATTGCCACGATCGTCGCGCGAGTTTTCACGGCCGGCGTGCGATGCGCGGCGTGCCGCCTGTTTGTGCGTGCAGGGGGCTGGTGTGCGTGATGCACGGCGCGGGGGAACACTGCGGTCGCTACGACGAACTCGCCAAGACGCTCACTCGGCACTCTCTGCTCGTGTTCGGACACGACCACGGTGCGATGATGACACTTGCTGTGACACTCCACTCTCCCGGACGCTCCATGCTCGAGATGTTTGCCGTGTCACTCCACTCTCCCGCACGCTCCATGCTCGAGATGTTTGCCGTGTCACTCCACTCTCCCGCACGCTCCATGCTCGAGATGTTTGCCGTGTCACTCCGCTCTCTCGCACGCTCCATGCTCGAGATGTTTGCTGTGTCACTCCACTCTCCCGCACGCTCCATGCTCGAGATGTTTGCTGTGTCACTTCGCTCTCCCGCACGCTCCATGCTCGAGATGTTTGCCGTGTCACTCCACTCTCCCGCACGCTCCATGCTCGAGATGTTTGCCGTGTCACTCCGCCCTCTCGCACGCTCCATGCTCGAGATGTTTGCTGTGTCACTCCACTCTCCCGCACGCTCCATGCTCGAGATGTTTGCTGTGTCACTCCACTCTCCCGCACGCTCCATGCTCGAGATGTTTGCCGTGTCACTCCGCTCTCCCGCACGCTCCATGCTCGAGATGTTTGCCGTGTCACTCCGCTCTCTCGCACGCTCCATGCTCGAGATGTTTGCTGTGTCACTCCACTCTCCCGCACGCTCCATGCTCGAGATGTTTGCTGTGTCACTTCGCTCTCCCGCACGCTCCATGCTCGAGATGTTTGCTGTGTCACTTCGCTCTCCCGCACGCTCCATGCTCGAGATGTTTGCCGTGTCACTCCACTCTCCCGCACGCTCCATGCTCGAGATGTTTGCTGTGTCACTTCGCTCTCCCGCACGCTCCATGCTCGAGATGTTTGCTGTGTCACTTCGCTCTCCCACACGCTCCATGCTCGAGATGTCTGCCGTGTCATTCCACTCTACCACACGCTCCATGCTCGAGATGTTTGCCGTGTCACTTCGCTCTCTCGCACGTTCCATGCTCGAGATGTTTGCCGTGTCATTCCACTCTCCCACACGCTCCATGCTCGAGATGTTTGCTGTGACACTCCACTCTCCCGCACGCTCCATGCTCGTGTTCAGATGCGGTCACGGTACGAGACACTTCCTCTGTGAATCAGCTCCCCTAAACGCACTCTCCCACCTCTCCCGTCCCACCTCACTCTTCCATCCTACGCACCCGATCCTACCTGGTGTGTTGCATCTCACTCAACTCTCCCTCCACGTACCCTGCACTCCATCAACCGAGATTTGCTACCGAAAGTGAACCTACGCTCAGTGGAAGGCCGCTCATTCTCCACGTTATTACTTCCCTATTGAACTAAAACACGGAGCTCACTTGCACCTCGACCTAACTTCTCATGGCGCGTCTTGGTTCCCACATGTTCGCACTGTATCTTGAGATGTGCGTGTGTTTTTGTCACCTATAGACTAATATACAGAGCTTATACGCACATGTTCCTAACTTCTTAATATTCATTCTAGATTTGAAGCTTTCGTGACTGCAAGGATTCATACTCTTAGGTTTTTCGGTAAAATCACGTGGGTAAAAATAAATAATAAAAGTGAAAATAATAGAAATACAATTATAAATGACGACGTTTCCACTTGCGCTGTTTTTGACTCGCATGTGTTTCGTTTACGACCGTTAAATACCTCGTCTGTGAGCTGTGCAATATTCATTAAGCAACATGTGCAATACATCCTCGACTTACGAACATTATGAGTTTCTGGGACATGTTCGTAAGTCGAATGGTTCGTAAGTCGGAACACTATACAGTAATGTAATTCCCATACGGTCAGTGTTTAGAATTGTGTTATGTTTCAACAAAATAGAGAAGCATTGTTAAACTCATAAATAATAAGAAATAGTGTACATTGTAAAAATACTGTAGAGTAAATTCAACATAAAATACAGTGACATAAAGAGATTTTTTTCTTCAGTTTTATTTTCACTTACCTTTAGTCCTGATGCTGGCTTGCTTGTCGGAAGAGGCGCAATTCGTCACCACAATTGTACAAACATCAACGCACGCCTTCGCGTCATATAACAATAACCGAGCGTAAAGAGGCCCTTGCAGAAACAGAAGTGACCGAGCGTGATTAAAACAAATTAGACGCACCGCGTTGCCCCGGTGAAAAATATTCCCCTCTAGAACACGATTAGCGCGGCTAAGATTCTCGCAACGGTGAATAAACATTGTTTCAGGGCCGTTCCAAATACGAGGCCTCACGTGGCAGCAGGCCAAATACAACGAAGTCATCAGCCGTGTCTGGCTTATGGACCATAATTTCCCCCTGTCCTGGTGCTAAACAATTGTCGATCTAACTCTCACCTTATCCATCCTTTTAGGCCATTGCTGTAATAGGCACATCGCCCACAGGGCCTCCCTCTCTCTATTTGCAGTCTGTCAAACCATTTGTGTGGCAGTTCAATGATAGGGCTGGCTCGCGAGATGAAGGGCAGTGTTGTTTTTTTTGCCTAGCTAATATAATGTGGCAACATGTGTATTTAATAAAATGGTTGCAGAATCCCCACCTTTGGGCAGGCATTGCATTGTTCGCGGTGAGCGATCTTTGGTGGGAAATGTAATTTTTGTTGCTTCAATTGATGCTGTTATCTCGTGAAGTACGAGCAATTTGAGTTGTGTAAAGGAAAGTAATCAGGGTCTGCAGATAATTGAGAAACGAATTTATCTGGCTGTCGCCTGATGATGCTGGTTGTAATTACTGGCGAAACGTCTTACTCAGATTGTAAATGTTGTGGATGGAATCTCCAACACACCGGTGGTGCTGTACTAGTAACGAATTGGCCACGTTCTGTTTACGTGACAAACCTTACTAGTTGGCTGTGTTGGGTGGTGTCGGGTTTAAGGACAACGCATTTGCCTTTGTACATGCTTTTATTTCATTTTCCCAAAAATGCATTAATGTTGATCATTTTTACCAATTAAAAAATAATTATGCGATTATTCAATATAACGACTTGTGGGGAAATTAATTTTTTTAACAGACCCGTAATTATTTGCACCATTAATGATCGGTAATTATCTGTAATTAGCAACCTTGAACTCTATAATGCATTTTGCAAGAAAGTGGCACTACATCAAAGTCAGCATTTATTTAAATCAATAACACCATCCAGTGTTATTTTGAAATACACCGCCTGCCTCTTAATAAACAATCAGAATTCATCACGATCAGGCATTACAGTCAAATTACATCCACTGCCATTAATCAATTGCGCTCCCAGTGAGCGCAGGCAGCAGCGGCAGCACTGTTCAACTCCCAACGGCGGCACATCATTGTCAGCGGTGGCAGAAACGTGGGGTTCAATCCAGGTCACACAATTCGACGGCGAAAGTGAGGGATTGTTGGCACCAATGCCACACCAGGCAACCGATGCCAGACCAGGCCACCTCAAAGAGTCACATGCGTGTCTACTGCTCAAACCCAGCTGCGCCTGTTGCTCTTGCGACTGAATTGGAGTTTCTACATCATTATAACTCCTTTGCCAGTACCAAAATATAATAGGGTTTTTCCCCTTTTTTTCTGGCAACAAAACTGAAGCCTTTTTACGAGGATTCATGTTTGCATTAACCACAATACTTGCAGTCAAAATGCAAACAAAAAACATACTATGATAATATGGTGTGGACCAATCAGTTTCAAGGACAATGCATATATTATCATATTATGTTTTTTGTTTGCATTTTGACTGCAAGTATTGTGGTTAATGCAGACATGAATCTTTGTAAAAAGGTTTCAGTTTTGTTGCCAGAAAAAAGGGGGAAAACCCTATTATTATTGAATTGGAGTAATTTCATTAATATTCAACAGTGGTCAGATTTGACTCTAAACACAAACACACAAAAACACAACAACAGCAACAACAATAACCGCCATTCGCCACTAAGTGGCAGTGACGTCACCACGGTGCTTGTGCCAGGCTATGTGCACGTTGCGACCACGTGAAGTGTCGAACGCCCGCTGGCAGGAGGTCACAGGGCAGACCCAGGTGCCATGGGTCGACTGACTGAGATCATCGAGATAACTGGCTGATACACCACCTGTGCCCCCGACCGTGCCAACGTGCTCCGTTGTTATTGGAGGGCGACTGCCTCCAACTGCCCAGTAGCGTCCTTCACGAGCCTCCTTCACAGAGGCCGATCGTGACACCGCTGGTACCAGTCATTGACAAGTCCACTCAGCTCCACGTCCTCCTGTACCACATCACTCCATCTCCTCTCTAGCCCATGCCGCGCCCGTTTATCCCCCTTTATCTGGTCGCACAAAAGCTGTTTAGGCATGCGGTGGCAGGGCATGCGGGCTACATGACCCAGCCAATGACTGTTATCATGATGTCATGTAGGGCAATCTGTGCACAAACGCTACCCTCCTTCAGCATTTCGCTTGAGAGATCATCTCTGCCCAGTGCCTTTTCTGGTCCCAGACTCTGGATCGCCTTCAGTACTTCCTGAACAGATGGCACCTCAGCCAGCCACTCACAGGGGGTGACTTATTCTACTCATATTTGAGGCACAGCAGCCTCAGCAGGGCCATCCCCACTTTGCCCCATGATGTTTTCCAGGCTGAGGGATTCCCCTCCTCCAGACCCCACAGAAATGCTCAGCAAATCTGCAAACCTGTACCTGGGGGTCGGAGTTTGGATCACCGTTCTTTACCATAATGATGGTAATAGGTGTGGTGCTGCAAGGTATTTTTTTATGGAAATAAAGAGCGATTTGTGATCGCAGGCCACTGAGGCAGAGTCCATCTCCTCAGCAAACCGCGACCACCACCGATCCTTACAGCGCCTTACGGCTCTCTGAACCTCCGAGCAAAAAATGAGGCACAAGGTTAGTTGTATATTTTGTTCGTGGTTTAGTGGTAATTAATTGAAGATAGAGGGGTTACCAGCCCCTCACACCCGTCCAGAGCCCCCTTAGGCTGCTGTGGTGGCTACAAACGCCATGAGAGGAATGGCCAATCGAAATTGGTCCTCCTCCCATGGCACTGCTCACCACAGCGTTACCGTCCGGCACCAACGAAGAGGTAGGAGGTTGTTTTGCCGGACAAAAACACAGACACACACAAACACACAAAACACACACACACAAAAACACACACACAAGCACACACACAAAACACACAAAAACACACTCACAAAAACACACTCACAAAAACAGTGGTCAGATTTTACTCTAAACACATACAAAACACATACACAAAAACAGTGGTCAGATTTTACTCTAAACACACACAAAACACACACACAAAAACAGTGGTCAGATTTTACTCTAAACACACACAAAACACACTCACAAAAACAGTGGTCAGATTTTACTCTAAACACACACACACAAAACATACACAAAGCACACACACAAGCACACACACAAAGCACACACAAACACACACACAAACACACATGGACAATGTTCCTCCTGCAGGCAGTTCGCCCTTACAAAGCACTTGTAAACATATATAATCTTTGTGTATTCTTTTATCAGGTCATGTTGAGATTCATTAAACGATACATTTTAATTTCAGCTCTCAAGCTGTCAGTTAATGAGACCATTGCAGGCATGTTACGCTTTTAATTTTGAATAATGCGTGTGACATTTTCATGGTTGTGAAGAGCAATTAGCTCATCATCGTTGGCCACGTGCTACTCTGTGCACTCACTGACGCAGTGATGTCTCCTTCGGCAGAGAACTTGACGCTTTATTTCTGGTTCATTAGCATTTCTCTAAATCACAGGAAGGGAACATTGCTCTAGTTTTCGTTGAATATCAGACCTAATGTATTTCACAAACCGTCGGGTCGATAGCTAATTCATATATTATATTTCCGTAATTTTTCAAGCGGCATATATATTTTTATTATATTCGAGCGAAACCGAGTGGGCCTGCACTTGGGTCCTCTTCAGCAATTTGTCTTTTCGAAAATTGCATTACAATCGCGTCCTCGGTGTCACGAGAGAAATAAGCGTACATTCATAACTCTTTGCAGAGCGGCGCTATCACCCAGTGAGAGTGACCTGGGGCACCGTAATATCTCTGCGCACCATGCAGTGGCGATGTTGATGGCACGTTGGGCAAACTGAGCGGTGCTTTTTCTCTCTTTCTCTCTCTCAAGAGTTGGCATTTGGAAAATGTGGTGAAAAACGCAATTTTACATCATGGTGTTTTTTGTGTGCAGTCATTGGTGACTTGGTTGAGACCATTAACTCACTGTTGAGACCATCAACAATTAAGAGGACACGCATACACCAAAGCCTCACAATCCTAAAAAGAATATACTCTTCATCTTCGTTATTTAATTAAAATAAGTTTTATGCAACGATTAACAAAAAAAATATCGCTTTAACATGCATAGTTTAAAATGTAATTCACGTTCACAAATTCAACCACGCGTGCTCCTCGAACGGGGGCATTCCTGCCCGCTATTGCAGAGCGGCCGGGGTGACGGAACCCAAGCCAAGAACGCCCGCCACCATGAATCAACTCATTACAGCGCAGAGGTCGCGTGAGGCCCACACCCCAAGGTTCACGTCAATTTCCATCAGCACCGCTTCATTTACACGTTTCTCTCTTCAAGGGCGTTTGTAGATGCGTGTGGTTTTCATTCGGCCTACCCCGTAATTTTCTCATTTGTTCCAGGTTTGTTCTCATCATACACTCGGCCCAATTTTTTTCCCCACATTGTTAGAACATCTCCTGACTCTTGTGGTGTCTGTGTTGATCGTTTACGGAGCACGTGGTTTGATTCATTTTTTTATTATTATTATGATCGCAGATGCTGAGCCAAAGCCCAAAGGGCTATAACGTAAAGCATCTCGCAACTAAATGAACTAATAATGAACTAATAATAGCACGGTACATCACGTAAGAAACAACACATTTCTGTCAACCGAACAAGGTTATGGGAATTTCGGAAAAGAAACGATGGGAAGGAATTTAAAATCCCGTAACTTGGAGCAGTGATGATAGTAGGTCATATAGGAATTAACGCCTTTCCTGAATTGAGCAAGGTTCTAGGAACTTGTGAAAAGTGTTGATTGGAGGAAGTTCCACAGTGAAGCAATGTGAGGAAAGGTGGAGGCAGAGGAATGTTGTACTGCACTCCACAATATTGGCAGTTGAACAAAGTGTGGGGGAAAGGAAACCGTCAGTCTGGGTGACCTGGCCGTTGGCCTGGCTGGAGGTGAACTCAATTATAAACTATTTTTAAATCCTTTATATTAAGTTCACTTGCTTGCTTGCTTAGGACCGTGCAAATCTTTCGGTCGTTTTTTAACCCACTTTTCGTGATCCAATCGAGCTGACATTTTCCACACAGACTCGTTGTGCGTGACAATGAATGTTCGTGAAATTTTTTTTCCAAAATTTTACACTTTTTAGGACGAAAATATTATATTTAATTGCCAATTGCTTAATGCTGCCATGCAATCATCTGACCCATAGGTGGCAACCATCTCAAGCCAGAGGACGAGAGGACTCAAGCCGCCACGCATATAAAGGATTTATAGTGAAAAACTTTGTTTTTACGGGTTATACTTGTTATTTTACCAGGTGCGGCCTATTATATAGCTCTTTTGTAAAAGCTACCTAACCACAGATGATAGCTCAACGAAGTGGCTTGTCACGTGGGGAATTTATATCAGACAAATACTCTAAACGCGTGATGCTGATTCTAAATGTGGAGGGAAAACCCAGAGGATCCGGAGAAAATCCACGCGACGACGGGGAGAGAGACACGCAAACTCCACATATACAGCAGCAGACGTCAGGGTCGGGATCGAACCCATGACCTCCTGTAAACCAGACGAGGTAGTTAACATCTCGCCACTGTGGCGCCCGATGATTCTGTCTCTGCGAATCCAAACAATGTGGTCAGCATCATGGATAGACATTGGATTCGCAGTCCGTTTTGCTGAATTTACCGATTCAGAATAGCATTTGTAAAATTACAGTCGTTGGGATTTTTCTGGGTCAATATTTTTTCATATTTCACGTGTCCCATTTTTCATTTTTCTGGAAAGGAAATCTTTAACTTAAATGTTAACCCAATACACGACAGGCACAATACACGTGGATATCTTGTGCTATGTAATGTTTCAATACATCATCTAACAGAATTTCCACTGTAAGTTGTTTTATTGGGGTCTGAAATATTTTGTGATTAGTTGAGCCTAGAATTGGGCATACTATTTTAGATATGCTATCTATATCCACTGGACGAACTCGGATGTCAAAGCCACCCATGAACACGTGTGTTTATGTGTGGGGAGCGGTAGTGTAGCGGTTAGTGCGCTGCGCTACGAACCTGGCGACCCGGGTTCGATTTCCGCTCACGGCAAACACCAGTGACGATTATCTGAACCGGTCCTGAGCATCCCCTAGGTCTACTCAGCCTCAAATGAGTACCTGGTGCGGTGTGTAAACATCGCCACTAGAGAGACGAAGGCGGCCGTGCGTGGTGTTCGCCACCCACCCCCTCGTGTGCCGTGCCGGCCGTTATAGGTGCTCGCTAACAGCACTTGCCCCTACAGTCTGTTAAGGCTACACGGGGGATCTTTTACTTTGGGGAAGGAGTGAATCAGTCAACCCAAGTTCGATTCCTGCTCACGACTAATATCAGTGGCGAACATTTGAACAGGTCCTGTGCCTCCCCGAGGTCGACCCAGCTTCGAATGAGTTCCTGGTAAACATCGCCACTAGGGAGACAAAGGCGGCCAGCAGTGGTGCTGGCCACCCACCCCACCCCCTCGTGTGCCATGCCGGCCTTCATAGGTGCTCGCTGACAGTACTTGCCCCAGCAGTCTGTTAAGGCTACACGGGAGATCTTTGCCCGCGTGATATATTGTTTGAAAACTGATTTCTTTACAACTGCTTTTTTTGCGTTTAATGTGTTGTAATTCCCCCGCACCTCCAATCGTCACGGTTGGCTACGTACGGTACGAAAGAAGTCGAACGTGCACACACACACACACAAAGACAAAGATCCCTAGTGTAGCCTTAACAGACTGTCGGGGCAAGTGCTGTTAGCGAGCACCTATGAAGGCCAGAACGGTACACGAGGGGGTGGGTGGCCAGCACCACGCCCGACAGCCTGTGTCTCCCTAGTGGCGATGTTTACACACCGCACCAGGTACTCATTTGAGGCTGAGTCGACCTAGGGGAGGCCCAGGACCGGTTCAGATAATCGTCACCGATGTTGGCCGTGAGCGGGAATCGAACCCGGCTCGCCAGGATTATAGCGCAGCGCGCTAACCGCTACACTACCGCTCCCCACACACACACACACGTACGCGCGTGCGTGCGCGTGCGTGCGCGTGCTTTTCTGTGCGCGTGCTCCGCAGTGGGTCACGGCCGGAGCACGCGCGTGCGCCTGGCGGACATCCACGTGGACATGCACGTGCGCGACTGCCTCCAGCACGTGCGGCGCGTGCGTGGCACGCACCCTCGACTGCCCTGCTTCCTGCTCGGACACTCCCTGGCAAGACGCGCGCGACGCGTCGCGCTCATCCACACACAACCTCGGTGCCGGATTATCATCGTAGCAAAAGTAGCTGCATTTGTAGTAGCTACATGTGTAAGTAGCTACATGTATAAGTAGCTGCATGTGTAGTAGCTACATGTGTAGTAGCTTGCATGTGTAGTAGCTACATGTGTAGTAGCTGCATGTGTAGTAGCTACATGTGTAGTAGCTACATGTGTAGTAGCTGCATGTGTAGTAGCTACGGGCCCCGCACTTTCAAGGGCCCCGCGCTAAATGCTTTCAAGCTATCAATTCCGGTTCAGTGATTCTGCACTTGCTCTATTACTATAGTACTATACCACCTTCAACTTTTATAAACGACTGGGTGTTTAAGGTTAGCGATTTGTCGTATTATCTGGCTGTATAAAAAAATGAAAAAATACAATTAGTTTACTATGCAATCTTGATTTACTATGCAAGTTAAAACATTGTGTTTTAATATTTATGTGTTTTTTTTATTGAGGGCCCCTTTATAACATCATATGCTACAGGCCCCGCACTCGCTTCATCCGGCACTGACACAACCCAACCCACGCACCCCACTCGCCCGTTCGGTCGCTCGTTCGCTCACTCACAACAGTATTTAAAACGAACACTTTTAAAAATGTAACACTTTTTCAGCAGCGGTCTGGCCGTCACAAACGATCGCTCGACGAAGCGGCTGATGATCGCGCGGACATTTATCGCGGCCAGATAGTCTCTCACGCGCACGTCGATTCTAAATGTGCAGAGCGGGAGAGGGGAGGGGGAACCAGAGGACCCGGAGACAACAGTCCACGGGAGAGAGAGAGGGAGGGAGGGACACGCAAACTCCAAATATCCAGCAGCAGGGGTAGAGGCGCTCGCTCGATCGCTCTCAGCTCACGGCAGAGGTGTGGACTCGAGTCATGTGACTTGGACTCGAGTCAGACTCGAGTCATGAATTTGATGACTTGCGACTCGACTTGGACTTGCATAACAATGACTTTGTCCCACCTATGAGATGTGGACTCGAGTCATGTGACTTGGACTCGAGTCAGACTCGAGTCATGAATTTGATGACTTGCGACTCGACTTGGACTTGCATAACAATGACTTTGTCCCACCTCTGGCTCACGGCACGCTCGCGAGTGATACTGATTGAGCTGTCGTGCACACAGGAACAGTATGTAGTCGTCTCACGGTAGGGGAGGGTAAGGGGGGGTGGTGGCGGTGAGATATTGCGATGTGCGATTCCAATTGAGTTATTTTCAAGTAATTTTATTATATAGTTTTTATTGCTCGGCAAATGTGGAGGATGCTGCCGGCACACAATGTGACTTTACCGAAAGAACCAAAGAGTAGGGGTCTTTACCGTCCACGTGTGAAGCAGACGGCACGCTGAGTATTTCATGGTTCATGCATCACCGGCGGCGATGACCAGAACTGCTGTGATGGGTCTTTGTGGGATGAACGTTGAGATTTATAAGGGCACCACGGTGTGATCAATAAGGTCTGAATTGGTCTGTAACAAGGTGGGGCACTGATAAGGAGTTGACAGGTGTGTGGTGTCCCGTGTGTGTGTGCACAGGGCGGTGCCGTATCGGTCCTGGCGGCTTGCGAGCGCACGAATGAGTTCGCTGGGGTGGTGCTGATTGCTCCCCTGCTGAAGATGAGCGAGGAGTTCGCCACGCCGTGCAAGGCAGGTCTCACCCCCCCCCCCCCCCCCCCCCCCCCCCCAGTTCCTCGTTGCGATCCTTCGCTGTGGCGCACACAGAGAGATAGAAAGCGATGGGTGACCGAACCGGGTCCCGGGCTGCGCGTCCCCTTTCATTGCTGTCATTTATGGACGGCCCCAAATCAGTCCTGGACAGAGAAGAGGGGAGAAAGTCTTGATGCTGGACTTGAACGGAGGCGTGGAATCGGCGGTGCTGACAGCCAGGATGAGGACATTTCACACCTTCCGGGGGCAGCAACAGCGGATCAACCGTGACGCGTGGGTAAAACCAACTTTAAGTCGATCGGCAGGATTGCACGCGGGTGGGATAAAGTCTGGGTACTGCCACCTCTTCCAAGACGTCCGGCCAGCGTGGAAGAGTAGGCCAAAACACTCTGTGGAGGGGAATCCCTCGAGCGGAGGTTCCTTCCGCCAGCGGTGGCGTTCGCGAGTTGCATTGCAGGGCTGCGCCTTTAACCTCCCACGATAGGACACGATCTGGCTGGGCCGTGCCCCGCCAAACGCCTTACGTGGAATAGCTGCTCAGTAAAGTGTCGGCAGTTTGCTGCAAATTCATATTCTTAGGTTTTTTCGGTAAAGTCACGTAGGTAAAAAATTAAAATTTATAAAAGTAAAATAAAAATAAAATAAAATCACGACGTTTCGGAGGCAACACAAGCTTCCGTCTTCAGGTGGAAACGTCACCAGCACGATTGCTGTATCAAGTGTCACCTGAAGACAGAAGCTTGTGTTGCCTCCGAAACGTCGTGATTTTATTTTATTTTTATTTACTTTTATTAATTTTAATTTGTTACCTACGTGACTTTACCGAAAAAACCTAAGAATATGAATCCTTGCAGTCACGAAAGCTTCAAATCTAGTTTGCTGCAACTTAACCGCCGTGTTCTTCACTAGTTTTTAGAAAGGTAAGAGGAGGCGGGGGGGGGGTGGATGTGAGGGCACTTTCGCTGATAAGTCATCAGCTGCGTGAGGGCCGCAACAAAATGTGAAACCATTGTGGGGGTTTGACAGCAGCACCACGATGCTGATGATGATGATGGTGGTGGGGGGTGTTTTCACTTCTAGATTTGAAGCTTTCGTGACTGCAAGGATTCATACTCTTAGTTCTTTCGGTAAAGTCACGTAGGTGAAAAAATGAAATTAAAATTAATAAAAAATAAAAACAATCAAATCACGACGTTTCGGAGGCAACACAAGCTTCCGTCTTCTTGTGGACAAAAGGCGGCTTAATCCTAGCTGGCTTATCTACATATGCCATCTACATTACAAAGGCGTAGTTCCAACAGCAGTACCGATCATCTCATAACTCCTCCTCTCCCACGGCCCCTCCTGGCTCCTCCCCCCTTAACCAGTATATAAGGTCCGTACCTCTTGTGACTTCTCTTCACTTGATACAGGTGTTTTCACTGTTTGCGCATCGTCGAGAAACCGAAGCCCGTGACCCGCGGGTCTCGCAATTGAAGAACGCCGGCGGATCGTTGTACGCTCTGCGTCGTCTCCCGCAGGTGCTCATGGCCAAGTTCTTCAGCTGCATTTGCCCAAACTTCCCGCTGGGCTCTCTCGACCCTTCCCTGCTCTCCCGAGACGCGAGAGAGGTAACATCATTCACGTGCGGAGGATGCTGCAAGTGTAACGGACAGCCGAGAAATTTTGATTTAAAGCTTTCGTGACTGCACGGATTCATATTATTGGTTCTTTCGGTAAAGTCACGTAGAAGGGAAACAATACAATAATGTTATTGTTTTATATTTTTATCCATTTATTGTTTCCCTTCTACGTGACTTTACCGAAAGAATATCTTCCGATATTTGGAATCCACGGGAGTTGTGCACTTTTACATAATCTAAATTGACATCTCATTTCTTCAGAACTGATTGTTGTGTTTAGTTTGTTGTCCTTTGGCCGAAAACCTTCGATTAGCACGGTTGGCTACGTATGGTGCGAAAGAAGTTCAACGTACATACGTACAGAACAAATATTAATTCCACCGGGAGAACAAATATTCAGGGAAATGACTACCGGCATTAATATACACCAGTACTGGCCCAGCACAGACAGCCCGGTGCAAAGTGGCCGTGAAAACGATGGCAGTGTGTGTCGGTGTGTGTCGGTGGGCGTGGGTGTGTCTCTGTGTGTCGGTGTGGGTGGGCGTGTGTCGATATGCATCGCTGTGGGTGTGGGTGGGTATGTGTGTCTCTGTGTGTGTCGGTGGTGGGCGTGCGTGTGTTGGTGTGTGTCGGTGTGGGTGGGTGTGTGTGTGTCGGTGTGCGTGGGTGTGTATCTGTGTGCGTGTGTGTGTGTCGGTGTGGGTGTGTCGGTGTGGGTGGGCGTGTGTCGGTGTGGGTGGGTGTGTGTGTCTGTGCGCGTGGGTGTGTGTCGGTGTGCGCGTGTGTGTGCGTGTCGGTGTGTGTCGGCGTGTGTGTGTGTCGGTGTGTGTGTGTGTGGCAGGTGGAGGACTATGCGTCGGACCCGCTGGTCTACCACGGCCGCGTGCGCGTGGCGTTCGCCGTGAGGCTGCTCCACACGGTGTCGCTCCTCGCACGGCTCATGCCCAGCGTCTCGTGGCCCTTCCTGCTGCTGCACGGCAGCAGCGATCAGCTGTGCGACCCCGCGGGCTCCCAGATGCTGTACGACAAGGCGGCCAGCACGGACAAGACCATCAGGGTGAGGCACGACCTTCTCTTAACCCCTGGCTACACTCACCTTCATCCGTGTACCGTGCCCGGCCTTCATAGGCGCTACTCGCTAAGGGCACTTGCCCCAACAGTTTGTTGAGGCTACACGGGGGAAGGACCTTTTGCCTGTTGTGTGCGTGCGCGGCTCTTGCAGATGTACGAGGGCGCGTATCACGTGCTGCACCGTGAGCTGCCCGGCGTGAAGGAGGCGGTGCTGCGGGAGATACAGCAGTGGATCATGGCGCGGCTGCCACACTGAGAAAGCAGGTCACGCAGACCTGCGCCCGCCGTTACCACCTGTCTCGATTTGACCTGGGAATTGACCCGGACGGCTGGGAAAATTGGCATCGGCGTTTGGGTGCCAGGGGATTGTGCGTTGGGCTTCGTTTCGCACCGTACGTAGCCAGCCGTGCTGATCAGAGGTGCGGGAATTGATTCCTATCGAGGTCTCACGGCCACAGTGTACGGGCCAGAACAGAAATTCGTACCAGGTAATGTGGCAAAACTTTAAGCGTATCAATGTATTTCCATTGCTAAATGAGAGTACATTATTTCATAGGTCGCTCATTCAAAGTGATTTTCAAATAATTTGCTGCAAAATTACCACGGAGGGATTTGAACGAGTTACACCGCCTCAAATATCTCAACCGGTCAAATGAACGAATGAAAATATATATATTTGTGTTCTTTATAAAAATAAAATTACATTATCTCCTTGATTTAAAGCTTTCGTGACTGCAGGGATTCATATTCTTGGTTCTTTCAGTAAAGTCACGTAGAAGGGAAATAATGAAATAATATAAATATGAAACATATATTTATATTATAATATAAATATTAAACATATATTAATATTATTTTATTATTTCTATTCTACGTGACTTTACCGAAAGAACCAAGAATACATACACTATATCCATGAAGGCTTTATCCATTTACAGCACCTCTTTCTTGAAGGTCCCACCTCTTTCTTAAAGGCCCCACACCTCTTTTGCTTGGCTTTCGAGGGACACCTAAGCTTGGCTACGCGCCTCTTGGGTCCGAGCCACGATGATTCATGTCCGCGGAACTTCGGGCACACTGAATTGCACGGTTGTTATTGCTTTTCTGATTATATCCATTGAAAGTTCTTGATGCGTCATTTTGAAAGTGGCGATGCCGATGTTTAAGATAAACTGGATGTTTGCATATCTTAGCCAAGTCGTCACACCATACAGACTCATTCATCTTGGCGGTCCAAACAGCCCATCCAGCTGGTGCTGGTGACAGACCTTTTGACACATTTTCTCCCGTTGAACGTCTTTCAGGACCAGAAGATTCTGTCCGACGAAGAAGTGAATAACTCCTCCGGAAACTTCAAGTTCACACTCACGCAAAACAAGGTGTACGATCTGTTTGTATTTTTGTATGTAACCTTCGCAATATATAAGCAATACGATATGTATAGACTACGTAGTAGGTGACGTTACAATTACAGTACTGTTCTTAGATAGACACGTAGGCATGTGCAGCTTTTACGATGTTTTAGTGAAATACATGGACTGCATATCTCATTGCCCATGTTTACACTACTTTTTTTTACACCTATGGCCCACTCCAGGCACTAAAGACCATTCTTGATCGGTGTAACTCTGTCTATTGAATGTATCTTATCGGATTGACCACAGCGTAGGGAACCTCCACGCGTGTGTTTTACGCTATGTAATACTTCTAAGCGTCCGTTTGTTTGACAATAAAATAAAACACAGACTGTGCATGGACTGTGCAATAAAGGGTAAACCGGCACTGGCGTGGAATTTCATTTGCCGGATCTTTCCGAAGGCTCGTCTTTCTGCGATTGTCGTGCGGACACAAAGGGTTCACGGTGAATCAAGGTCACGAATTAAGCGCATTGTGACCTCTAAAGGCTTCAAGGGTCACAAGAACCCCATGAATGCAACATTATAACAATAATGATGTATTGTCAATTCACCGCTGGATGAAGGCCTCCCCAAACCTCCCAATGCAGTGATGGGTTATGGGGGGGGGGCGGGAGGGGGGGGTGACCATACTTCATCACGCTGGGCAGGGAACACATTCGAATATCACGCAACACTGATGTTAGCCGTGGCCAGGAATCAAACTCGCGCATGGTTCATAGTCCCATGCGCTATCTACCGAACGTCTGCTCCCCCCCCCCGCATATGGCAACGTACGATTGAATATCGGCTACGATTCGATTCGCAATTTAATACGAATCGATTTCACCATCACAGCCCTGAGTTCGGAGCGTGCAGCGCCGCGCTTGCAAGGTGACTGCAACGTGTGCCACCCAGCCACGTGTGGCGAGATGTTCCTCTGTGTGGTTGTGATAACTACTCGCTGTTCGCAAGCTGTGAGAGAGCGGATCGTAAACAGGGTTTTCCCGCTCGTTCGAACGGTCAGGGTCAAATAGGGTAAGGTGGGATCCAAACGCCAGATTGGGAAGGACCAATCGGCAGGTTCCACAAGGTGGCCGGGGATTGGTCAACCCGGCCACGAACCGGTATAAAAGCCAGAGCGCTGAGAGCTCTTGGCCAGTTCTGCTACACGAAGACCCAAGTCGGCCGAAGACATCTAGGACCCTGGACCAAGCTCTCCAGCCCTTATCAGGGCTAGGGCTTAGTGGAACCAGTGGTCGGGGGAGATTAGGTCCTGGATAGCTAGGACCCTGGCTCCCAGCCTTCCCGCCCTTGTGAGGGCGAAGGTCCTGAGCGACCAGAGGTCGAGGACCCGCTGGGCCAGCGGCTGGTCGGTGTGCCTCCCCTAGGTCCCGCCAGAGGACGCTAGGATAGCAGGGAGACTAGATTGTCAGCAAGGTCCGCAGGCTGTAGCTCCTTAGAATAGGAGCTAAGCGTGAGTGTGGAGCTGTACAAGGTCCGGAGGCTGTACCTCCTCAGGGTAAGGGGACCGTATAGCCCTTTGTGTGATAGGGACTGAGTATTCAGAAATAAACAGTGTGTACCATGAAGAAGTTTAGAAGTCCGTCCTTTACAACACTACATCTGCATGCCGTGGCTGACGCTTCCTGCACGGGGCATTGCTGCCACCGCGCGTGTCGTCTCGAGCTTTGCCGCTGCGGTGTGTAACGTTGGCATCGATGGAAATTAACGGGACGGGCCAAATACTTCCTTGGATTCTGCATGAGCGGATCTTTTCAAGGCGATGGTGGGGTGGTTTTTTTGTTGTTCGGGTTTGTTTTTTGTCTATTGTTGAATCCGACCTGCTGTGTCATATCGGTGGTATTCAAAGCGGAGACATTTGGTAAACAATTGTCTGAAACACGATTTGTATGTTTTAATGAAATCAACTTAATATTTAGCTATAGTTTGTTTCATTGATTAATGTAACAATGCATCAATTTCAAAACATGGATACAGAAACTGACATTTAAGGCGATCCATGGACGTGCCCTCGGCACTACAATCAGTAGACCACCATTTCCTGGTACTGTATAATATTCATAATATTTGTATATAGATGTTGCTTATACGATAATGGTTTGTTTTTAATATCGAGGCCTTTATTCTGGTCGGCGTCTCTCACATCCCATCTCATCTCAAACGTTTGAAAGGTGGCACCCCCAGAGGCAACTGTCCCTGTGGAGACAAGGTGACTTCAGCACCTCGCCTGCAAATAGACATTTGTCTGCCAGGAGGGGGCAATGATACATCAAGATTGAAGAACTGCTTGTTTGGTTTGTGTTGTCCTTCAGCCACACCTTCAATTAGCACGGTTGGCTACGTACGGTGTGGAAGAAGTTCAACGTACACACGACCGTCATCCTGCAAGGCGGTCTCGCTGGTGCCAGCGACAGACCCTTCGTGAGATGAGTTCCAACATCATGGATCCATCTTCCATGACACCTTTGGCCGTGCCCTCTGTGTGTCTGAACTCCGACCTAGAAAGACGACGTGGGGGTTCTTTTCTCAGAGATGTTTTAAATTAGTTTGGTTAATGAAAAGACCTTGATTTGTGATAGCATAAATTTGCATAGTTGTTATGAACTTTAATTATTATTCCAAGTGCTGAACTTGCTGTATATCAATGCTTTTTTGCAGATGTATTTTTTGACGTTATGCTCACATCCACCAGAGGGAGCTGTACAATTGCAGTTGATATTTACATCCAGATGTCGCTGCTTGCCAAGGGACACTGGGCAGCCATCGCCTGCCGATGATGACGATGTGATTGGTGATGCACATGTTGTAGTTCTATGTTCCACGAACTATGGACCGGGCCTTCACATACCTAGTTGGTAGCAGTCGACGGGTCAAAGTACCTCCGATTGTCTACGTACGGTGCGAAAGAAGTTAAATGTACATACAGAAACTGGTAACACCTGAGGTGCTGCAACTTAATACTGGTAGGAACATCATGGTTACACCAGCCCACAGGGGATTCTTGTGTCCGTCCGTCGTGCATCCGAAAATGGGAGGGGTGGGGCTGGGTGGAGAGGGGAGGGTGGGGAGGGGCTGGGTGGGGAGGGTGAGGAGGGGCTGGGTGGGGAGGGTGGGGAGGGGCTGGGTGGGGAGGGTGGGGCTGGGTGGGGGTGGGAGGGGTGGGGCTGGGTGGGGAGGGGCTGGTCACCCCGTGGTGCCCTTATCAACGATCTTAATTTTATAACTTTCGTGACTGCAGGAATTATTATTTGGTTCTTTCGGTTAAGTCACGTCTAAAGATAAAATAATAAATTAAATGAAATAATAGAATACGACGTTTCGATTGCAACACAAGCAATCATCATCAGGTATAATGAAATAGCGACATAAAATCTAACCAGAAAACTATAGACAGACATATTAGCAGACAGATATCACCAAGATACATAGCGGGAGCAACACAGGTAACAGAGAGGGGTGATCGTCTCTGTGGGGTGGCCTTAAATTGATAGAGGGGGGGGGCGGAGGCAGAGAGAGGGAGGGGGGTTAGAGAAAAAATTAGCATATCATTGAGTGGTCAACAGACGTGGTGCTGCACGGCAAGTAAGCCTGAAAATCAGGAGGACACACTAAAATTAAATAACCTAGTAAAATATCGAAATGTAATGTAATACAACACAGAGGGTCGGTCAACACACAATTAACGCATAGCCTGGTTGATTACGTATTTCAAAGATTGCTAAGTTAGAATTTAAGTGTGAACATTCTAAAGAGGACACAGGCAGAGAAAACAAGTCGCCAGAGAGAGAGAAAAAAAAGATAAGCTTAAAACTTCCCCGTAGAAGTGGTTCAATCTTAATTTTAGAACTTTCGTGACTGCAGGAATTATTATTTGGTTCTTTCGGTTAAGTCACGTCTAAAGATAAAAATAATAAATTAAATTAAATAATAGAATACGACGTTTCGATTGCAACACAAGCAATCATCATCAGGTATAATGAAAATAGCGACATAAAAATCTAACCATTATACCTGATGATGATTGCTTGTGTTTGCAATCGAAAACGTCGTATTCTATTATTTAATTTTATTATTTTTATCTTTAGACGTGACTTAACCGAAAGAACCAAATAATAATTCCTGCAGTCACTAAAGTTCTAAAATTAAGATTGAACCACTTCTACGGGGAAGTTTTTAAGCTTATCTGTTTTTTCTCTCTCTCTGGCGACTTGTTTTTCTCTGCCTGTGTCCCTCTTTAGAATGTTCACACTTAAATTCTAACTTAGCAATCTTTGAAATACGTAATCAACCAGGCTATGCGTTAATTGTGTGTTTGACCGACCCCTCTGTGTTGTATTACATTACATTTCGATATTTTTACTAGGTTATTTAATTTTTAGTGTGTCCTCCTGATTTTTCAGGCTTACTTGCCGTGCAGCACCACGTCTGTTGACCACTCATTGATATGCTAATTTTTTTCTCTAACCCCCCTCCCTCTCTCTCTGCCTCCGCCCCCCCCCTCTGTCAATTTAAGGCCACCCCACAGAGACGATCACCCCTCTCTGTTACCTGTGTTGCTCCCGCTATGTATCTTGGTGATATCTGTCTGCTAATATGTCTGTCTATAGTTTTTCTGGTTAGATTTTATGTCGCTATTTCATTATACCTGATGATGATTGCTTGTGTTGCAATCGAAACGTCGTATTCTATTATTTCATTTAATTTATTATTTTACCCTTATCAACGTTTAACCTACTCACGCCGGCTTGTGCCCGCCCTCACAGTTGGGGCATATTTGCGGAATACACCACGCCGCCGTTGACCCCTGGCCATTGGCCGAGCAACCCAACGTTCCTACCAGCTCCCTCCGCAGGAATGTGTTTTGCAACCAATGGTTTTCATGGGGCCGATAGCAAGTGCTATTTATCTGGACATGAGACCCTTTTTAACGTGAGCCTGCTGTAAGTATTGCTTCCGAATTTAGTTTCAGTCGGGTTCAAAACTAAGTTTGAGGATCTGCTAATAAAAAAAAAAACAGTAGTCCAATGGTTTCCGGGTAAACGTGAAATGTTGGGTTGGTACCAATGTTTGCAACATGTTTTAACTTGGGCTGCCATGGGTGCTCAAGTGATATCGCTGCATCGATTACATTGAACGGTATGAGAGTAGCGGTCACAGTGATGTTACTGGTGCCAAAATGGCTCACTTAACCGTAACTTTTAAAGTCTCTCCCCCCCCCCTTACTCATGAAGTTTCAAATAAGCGTTGAACAGTCCATGTCATATTGCCCTATGAAGGGTTTCAGCGATTCACCACTCCCCCCAGTAATGTAAACGCATTTCAACAATTCATGGTCCCAAAAGAATCATTTACTGAAAATTTGTTGAATTTAGCGGCCTCTAGTGACTGAAGGGGTCACGTGAACGCTTTACACAGCGACATACCAATCGATGCTTACCAGAGGTGGGGACAAAAGTCATTGTTATGCAAGTCCAAGTCGAGTCGCAAGTCATCAAATTCATGACTCGAGTCTGACTCGAGTCCAAGTCACATGACTCGAGTCCCACATCTCATAGGTGGGACAAAGTCATTGTTATGCAAGTCCAAGTCGAGTCGCAAGTCATCAAATTCATGACTCGAGTCTGACTCGAGTCCAAGTCACATGACTCGAGTCCACACCTCTGATGCTTACGCAATTCCACGTACGTGTAATGACGACTTGCCACACTTCTCTTGAGATGGCACTTTATTGAAGACACGTCCACTTGACATCAGGCGGAGATCCCCACCGCGACAGCCCCGAGTCTCGCACGCATCTCCCTTTTATATACCGACACGAGGCCACGCCCCCCTTCTCGATCATTCTCGCTGACTCTGGATGCTCGTACCAGCGGCAGACTCCACCGTCCTCTTCCATCACCTGACCACGCTCCCTTCTCGATCATTCCCGTGGCCACCAGTCCCTTCGCACTCACAACTGATACCCTCGTCATTACCTCCCGTAGCCACCAGTCCCTTCACACTCACAGCTGACTCCCCTATCATTACCTCCCGTGGCCACGAGTTCCTTCACACTCACAACTGACTCCCCTGTCATTACTTCCCGTGGCCACCAGTCCCCTTCGCACTCACAACTGACTCCCCTGTCATTACCTCCCGTGGCCACGAGTTCCTTCACACTCACAAACTGACTCCCCTGTCATTACCTCCCGTGGCCACCGGTCCCCTTCACACTCACAACTGACTCCCCTGTCATTACCTCCCGTGGCCACCGGTCCCTTCACACTCACAACTGATACCCCTGTAATTACCTCCCGTGGCCACCAGTCCCCTTCGTACTCACAACTGACTCCCCTGTCATTTCCTCCCGTAGCCACGAGTTTCCTTCACACTCCCCTGGCATTACCTCCCGTGGCCACCAGTCCCCTTCACACTCACAACTGACTCCCCTGTCATTACCTCCCGTGGCCACCAGTCCCCTTCACACTCACAACTGACTCCCTTGGCATTACCTCCCGTGGCCACCGGTTTCTTCACACTCACAACTGATTCCCCTGTCATTATCTCCCGTGGCCATGAGTCCCTTCACACTCACAACTGACTCCCCTGGCATTACCTCCCGTGGCCACCAGTCCCCTCACACCGCATGCAGGCTCTATTGTCCATTACAAACGCATGTACAACATTGTCCCAGTAGACATGCAACGTTGGCTCAACGTTGGAGTGTAGTTGGAACCGTTGTTTTACGGGGGGAGGGGGGGTGAGCCTAATCAACCGATACAAAACCCGTGCGTCCTGGGTGCACGTGTGTGTGGGTTATAAGAGCGGTCTGATTCGCTGTGGTTGCATGTTTAAGTAACAGGAAATTATCTTATTCAAATGCATGAATGTTGAATTTTTTCTTTCGCACCGTACGTAGCCAACCGTGCTCATCGGAGATGCATGCAGCCTCACTTGCTACAAAACACATTGGATGTGTACTTTGTGTATGTCAATGTATGTGGTTAGCGCGACGAATCCATAGACACCAGTTCATTCCCCCAACTTATGAGGCTATACAATGGACCCTTACCTTTGTTGATTTTTTCTATATCAATATCTGAGCACCCTTGCCGTCATTGTTCCACACGTGGGGGGCTGCTCGTACTGGTGGCATGTTGAGGCCGTGGGTTTGTTTTGCCGTGTTTCATATGGTTCCCGTATCTTTGACAGAATGTGCCCCTAGCCTGCCGCTCGCTGCCTCGTCTCTGCCAGAGTCCATTCGCGACGCCACGTCTCGTGTCAACAT
>NC_136308.1:4114897-4349972 GCF_964198595.1 Lampetra fluviatilis
CACTCCGTTGAGATATCATTTGTGGATAGCCAGGTCGCTTCTGAAAAATGAGCTATGGAGCTCAGTGATGCCTTCCATGGTGAAATTTTAAAGATAGTAAAGTTGTAATAGGGCCGTGGTTGCAACGAACATCAGCCCAAGTCTCGCGTTTGGTGGGAGGATCTTGATGAAGTCAACAACGGCTCTTGGGCAG
The DNA here is from genome assembly GCF_964198595.1 of Lampetra fluviatilis. Classification (NCBI taxonomy): domain Eukaryota; kingdom Metazoa; phylum Chordata; class Hyperoartia; order Petromyzontiformes; family Petromyzontidae; genus Lampetra; species Lampetra fluviatilis. The sequence goes on from NC_136308.1 coordinate 4,115,091, forward strand.
AATTCGCAGCCGGTTCATCCGTCACCTTTCATGCGCATCAACGTGTTGCGGGAAGCCTGAAGTGTGTTTTTTTTTCACCGGGTGAGAGTGAACAACACCAGGATATAGTCCCATTTGGAAGAGGGGAGCTGGGTGACAAATATGACAAACTCATTCAATTAAAGAAGTAAAGTAGTGGACGACGATTCAGCAAATTGAATCGGAACAAAAGCAAAGCGATTCGAAATCATAGCAAAAACAACTGTGTTCGCGAAGAAATACAAAACGGTGCACAAACGTAAACAATGCAGAGTTCAGAAAAAATATATTTTCTGTAACGTGAGTTGACACGGACAAATTACGCTGAAAAAGCATTCGTAGTAAAATTAAGTTACAGAAACAGCGCAATAGATCCAGTGTGATTATTGCTCTCCCAAGTAAACAGACGAGAATATGTGGGGAATTAAAAAAATTGCACCATGAGGATGCTGTCTAAATGGTCATCACACTTGACTTGCAATCCATACGTCGCAGGTCCGACCTCATGGAGCAGCAGTTCAAACAAAGGGGCACGTTTCTTAAATCTCCCCTCCTGGCTCTGTCCACCCAGCACTCCCACGGTGGCGATATGTTAACTACCTAGCCTGGCTATGCAGGAGATCGTGGGTACGATCCCGACCCTGATGCCAGTATATTTGGAGTTTGCGGTGTCTTTCTCTCCCCGTTGGTCGCGTGTTTAGAGTATTTGGCTGCTATAAATTTCCACATGTTAAGCCACTTCGTTTAGATGTCATTTGTGGCCAGATCGCTTCCAAAAAAGACCTATATACCTTAGTGTGCCTTACCTGGTAAAGTAAAAAGAATCGTTTCGTAAGTGTGTGTCTTGACACATTCCCTTCTCAGCTGGGGCAAAGCCGTTACCTTTCATGCTCAAGAATAACAACAAAGAAGTTGATGGAATCAGTCAAATGTCAACCAAACAGAGCGGAATGTTTTTGAATCTTCAGGATGTTTATGTTTTGGTTTCTTTCAAAGGAAAACATTCATCCGTGTTTGTAGATACACTGGCGCCACTTCATATCGTCAGGTAACGAGCACGTAAGAAGACCTTCAAACAAGAGAATTCACGTTCTACCACCCGATGATGGGCAACGTGGCTGGCTCACAATCGGAAGTTTGTGCGCCCTAATCCCAGTCAGGTGTCTCCCACGAGTCTTCCGCTGATCTGGGGGTTCAATATAGTGTGAGTTACCACGCAATGACTTATCCCCGCTATGTTTACGCTTAAGAGAAATTTAACTTAACAAAGCAAAATTAATGCAACGTCTCGTTTTGTCAGAGCATTATCGGGTATATAGTACTGTACAGGGGGGACATTTTGTTGATGTTTTTCTATTAAAACATGTGATTTACTTTTCGATTTAAAGCTTTCGTGACTACAGGGATTCATCTTCTTCGTTATTTCGGTAAAGTCGCGTGACTTTACCGAAAGAACCAAGAAGATGTGATTTACTCTTTTCTTTCCCATGCCAAGCGTATCGTCTGTATCGTGTCACGTGCAGATGTCTGCTCAGAGCTTTCGCAGGCCAGCTCGTCACCCCGTGTCATGAGATTTTACCCAGAAGATGACATCCGAGAACGACCTTTGAAGTCCATTCACCTGTCCTCCTGTAGCAACGTGACCTGCAAATAAAAATTAACCCGTAAAAACAAAGTTTCTCACTATAAATCCTTTATATGCGTGGCGGCTAGAGTTCTCTCGTCCTCTGGCTTGAGATGGCTGCCACCTATGGGTCAGATGATTTCCTGCCACCATTAAGCAATTGGTAATTAAATATATTTTTTTTCCTAAAAAGTGTAAAATTTTGGAAAAAAAATGTCACGAAAATAAATTGTCACACACAACGAGTCTGTGTGCAAAATGTCAGCTCGATTGGATCACGGGGAGTGGGTTAAAAAACGACCGAAAGATTTGCACGGTCGTAAGCGCGCAAGCAAGCAAGCAAGTGAACTTAATATAAAGGATTTAAAAAAGACTCTTTCATCGTGTGGCCAATCAAATTGAAAATGTTAATTTCCACATCAGACACATATGCTAACGTCTCTATGCAGCCAGCAATAACTGGGGCTGCGACTATGAATTCACATCTGTTGATCATGGGTGGCCGAAAGTTGGATTTTAAACTCAAGGTCTCAACAGTCCAGACTCAGCCCTTTTACCACGGCATGAGCCTCTCTGAGCCACCCAAGTAAGCCTTAAACATTACTATATATTTTTTATTACTTAAATGTCTCCGCTCCATGCCACATGCTCCTATTTTACGTGTACAGTATTTATTTACAGATGATTGCGCACAATATAAGTTACGAGGAGAGAAAATGAACGGTGCAACCAATCCCCGGGCCGTGTTTGTTTGCATTATTGTGGAGTGCATTTTGTTGTAACTTGAAACACTGGAACCCGGCCCCCAGTTCCATGGAAACGTCGCTAATGAAATACATGCCGGGCTGTAAAAATAAAAAACCCGTTGTAGGCTTTTTTTTATAATTGTTGTACAGCCCGGCACAGACTGTGTGGGACATGCGGGGCCCTTGAGTCAGACTGCCAATACAAGTGGTCAGGAATTTCAGCTTTTTTTCCACGACCTCATAGTGTTGAGGTTAGGGGCGGGCGGGGGGCTCCCAGTTGTATCCCAGATCTTTCTCATAAAAAAAACCAAAACTCTCTGCACTCGATTAAGCACCCCATGACCCCACTCAAATCCAGATTCCCATGCAAACCATTCACCGCGTGACTCACTAAAAAGTAGAAACTGCGCAGATTCGCGCTGCTGTTGCCGTACGCTTTCTTTTAACTCACTCTCTCTGTTGTTGTTGTCGTTGTTGTTGTTGTCGTTGTTGTATCCTCAAATCTTGTAACTCAATTTTAACCCACTTCCCAATGTGGTATCGACTGCAAACTTGGTATACTTATGTCATACTGATGACAATACCATATTCTATCATAAAAAATATTTAAAAACTTTTAAACTATATTTTTACACACTTTCTATGAACTCTGTCTGTCTGTTGTTGTCGTATCCTCAAATCTTGTAACTCAATTTTAACCCACTTACCAATGTAGTATCGACTGCAAACTTGGTATACTTATGTCATACTGATGACAACACTCTATTCTATCATAAAAAATAAAAACATATTTTTAAACATTATTTTTTAAATGTTATGTTTCGGCTTGGCTCTTATTGGCCACGGTCAACTGACGTTGGCTGTAAATCACCACGGTCACTTACGTTATGACAAGATTCGGGGCCACTTCCTGGAGTCGTGGAGTTCTGCCATTACGAGTTCATTTCATAAAAGCGTGTTTAAAAAATAAAGTTTTCTTAAATATTACTTTTTTGAGTTGCACTTGCACTGCGTGTCGTTCGGCACGGCCTCTGAATTGTTTCTCCGACGTTCCTCGACCGGTAGCTCCAAGCACGTGGAGCGAAACGTCGGACATCATGCCGAAGTTCATAAAAGCGTGTTTAAAAAAAAAGTGTTCTTAAATATTACTTTTTTGAGTTGCACTTTCACTGCGTGTCGTTCGGCACGGCCTCTGAATTGTTTCTCCGACGTTCCTCGACCGGTAGCTCCAAGCACGTGGAGCAAAACGTCGGACATCACGCCGAAGAACACGCGGTACAACCCGCGAAAAAATACACACGTCGCGAGCCGCTAGCACACAGTCACACCGTGACAATCACCATCACATCAGTCGTGCAGAACCGCTTTCTCCGTTTGTTTTTTTAGATCGTTGCCACAAACATCATCGTTGTGATTATCATCTTAGCCACCATCACAATGGGAAAATCGCAATGACGCCTGGATTGTGAAGGGGATATTGTTGAGTCAGGCTGACGATACGATGTGTAGTTCTACGGAGGAGTAGCAGAGTCGGAGTCTTGCCGACGTTGCTTGCTCCCACAATGCGTTGAACGTCTTTCGCATCGTACGTAGCCAACCGTGCCCATTGGAGGTGTGGGGGAAAGACACTAAAGTATTAATCGCCGTATAAATGACGTCTGTAAGCAAAGTTGTGCTGTGTTGGGTAATACCAATACGGTGCACAGTATCCACTCTAGCCCATGGACTAGCTACACACAATTACAGCATCCCACTTGCAACCAGTACAGCAGACCTGGTGTTTAGGGGCCGTCCATAAATGACGTCACGCGATTTTGGACGATTTCCCCCCCCCCCCCTTCGTCACACGGCGTCACAAAGTCAGACCCCCCCCTCAAATATGACGTCACAAAGCTTTGCCCCCCCTCCACAAATAAACATGCCTCAAATCGCTTTAAACTATTGTCATTGTAGTGCGTATTTAATGTGACGATGTACTCTGATGTTGTAGGAGAAACCATTTCTTAAAAAGTCTATTTAATTACGTAGAACGTGTTGTCTATATTTATTTAAAGTTGCGCATTTTGATGTGACGTCACATTTCTCAACCCCCCCGCCCCTCGTCACACATTGTCACAAATGTCTGACCCCCCTAGGTGCGTGACGTCATTTATGGACGGCCCCTTACCTGGTAAAATAAAAAAAAGTTATTTTAGTGATTCATTCAGTCGCGGGATGAGGCATGCCGGAAAGCAAGGCACATTTTATCGATACTGTGTTCACCGGAGAACAAAAAGTAACAACGTTGAATATTTGTTTTATTTATATCTGTCCCGATATAACATTATATATAATCAATAAATACATTTCTTCACCGCTGGCTGCACTTGGAAAGTTTCTAGATCCGCATCAGCCCCAAAGTGAAGCTGATACTGGTTCAATACAATTGCAGTCGTAGTATGATCACCACGGCACTGTATCACTATTAACACTTTTGCAACTTCTGCTGATTCCATAACATACCAACTCCTTCCCTTGCCCCCTCCTCCTACGTCTGGCCAAACACTTCCCTCCCACATCCCTCACCCCCTAGGCATCACCCCACCCCCCCCCCAGGCATCACCCCTCCCCCCTAGCCATCACCTCCCCCCAGGCATCACCCCTCCCCCCTAGCCATCACCTCCCCCCCAGGCATCACCCCACCCCCCAACCACAACGGCTCCACCCCCACACCTCCCCTCCCCCCCCACTCTCTCGCCGGCTGCAGAACTTTCACGCACGGAGCCAGCACCACCACCGCACAGCACACACACACAGAGAGAGAGAGGAGGGGAGGAGAGAGAGGGGACCGCGTGTGGGTTGAGAGTTTGTGAGCTCGCCCGCCACTCAGTGAGCATCAAGCACACGCAGAGGGTGGCGGTGTGCAAGTCGGGGAGCGAGGGGCTGGGTGCGTGGTGTGGTGGTGGTGGAGTTGTTACAGGCGACCAGGGGGCTTGCGACGCGCAACGCTGGAGTGGATCTGATGGCCGCTCTCAAAGTTCCCGGCGTGTTGCTGGCGACGCTTTTTGCCATTGCCTGCGGTGCCTTCTCGACGGCCGCCGCTGGAGTACAACAACGACGCCGTCTCCTCCTCCTCCACCCCCTCGCCGCCACGCGTCCTCTCGGTTGCTCGCTGATGTGCGGCGCTGATGGCGAGGAGGTGAGATCCGGGGTGGTGGTGGTGGTGGAAGGTGGTGGTGGTGGAGGAACGTGGTGGTGGAACGTGGTGGTGGAACGTGGTGGTGGAACGTGGTGGTGGAACGTGGTGGTGGAACGTGGTGGTGGAACGTGGTGGTGGAACGTGGTGGTGGAGGAACGGACACGCGCACAACGACTGGGATGAGGACGCAGTGCCCTCGATGAGATTGCTTCGGGCCCCCCCCCCCCCACGGAGGAAATTTTTGCTGCCAGTGTTGTTACTATTTTGTTGTTGTTGTGAGAATTTGAGCGAATGTTTTTGTCGGGTCGTTTTCTTTTCTTTGGCACGCGACTTTCTGCGAACTCGTGGACACGTCCCGTGTGCGTGTGGGGTGCTAAGGAGTCGGCATCAGATTACTGTTTCATATCAAGTTTACGGTATCTTATATATAAAACATGCGGTACTGTAGATATCAGTTTACTGTGTAATGCTTGGCGATAATTGCTAAATTGTCTCGTTAAGTAATTCCTGGTGCATTTCAAGGATCTTAAATCGGTTAACTATGGTTGATATGCGGTAACGTGTGGTGTCTTATCTCGTTAACATGTTTGCAACTTTAAGAAGGGTCTGTCTGGCGATTGTGTCTAGCGACTTTTGGAAATTATATTGTTGACGCCGCTTTGAAGGAGTTTTAACATCAATATCTTGGAGGATCCAGACACTCGGATTTCACTCAATTCTGTTCTTGCGTGCGATGGCGAAATGTTAACTACCTCGCCTGGTACACAGGAGGTCGTGGCTTCGATCCCGACGCCTGCTGCTGTATATTTGTAGTCTGCGTGTCTCTCTCATCATCATCATCATCACGGTAGCTAGGAGATTTTAAACTACCTCGCCTGGTATACAGGATTCATCTTCTTGGTTTTTTCGGTAAAGTCACGTAGAAGGTATACAGGATGTCATGGGTTCGATTTCGACCCTGACGCCTGCTGCTGTATATTTGGAGTTTGTGTGTCTCCCACTCTCTCTCATCATCATCACAATGGCTAGGAGATGTTAACTACCTCGCCTGGTACACAGGAGGTCGTGGCTTCGATCCCGACCCTGACGCCTGCTGCTGTATATTTGGAGTTTGCCTCTCTCTCTCTCTCTTCGTGGTCTCGTGGATTTTTCTCCGGGTCCTCCGGTTTTCCCCTCCACAATTATTATCAACAAAACACTCGTTTTAGAGTATAATTTGGCAGCTATAAATTCCCAACACGATGAGACATTTTGCTGAGCTATTGCTTGTGGGCCAGGTCGCATCTGAGAAAGAGCTGACATCGCTCAGTGTGCCTTACTTGGTAAAATAAAAAATAGTTTTCGTTAGATCATACGTACAGGAGCGAGATGCCAATGCTCGAGTTCTACTCCAGACGGTGAGAGAAAGCGATTTCGTGTAGATGTGTACCATTCCTCCTCCTTTGAAGGAGTGTGGTGGACTGACTTAATTGGTTTTACTTTTTATACGCGACTCTAAAGTTCGTGTTGCATGGCCACCACAGTCGCGTCTCTGTGTGGCTCGCGTCTTGAATTTTCGGAGAACATGGGCCACGAGACGGGGGCATGAGCTGATGGATGCGACACGCGGAGAAGAACTGTGTGGAACTCGGGGTTGAGAAGCCGAACTAATGTAACGTGGAGTGGCGCCGAGGCTGTGAGCCGAGCTGTAAACGCTCATCGGCAAGTGTGAGTTGTCCGGCTTGAAGTTTGAACACGCGTGTAGGGGTTTTATTCGTATTCAACCTACCTTTATATACATTCACCGATAACTTATCAGCATCGTCGTCGTGAACGAGCTGAGTAAGTGATGGTCAAGAACATTTGTCAAGAGTTTTAGCCGACGAATGGAGCGGCATCCCCCATCGTACGCTCACCGGGGGTGAGATGGAGCGATGAAATAAGCACGTGTGTGTATATATATATGTTGAACTTCTTTCGCACCGTACATAGCCAACCGTGTTTGTCGGAGGTGTGCTGGGGGCGGGGGGTAGACAACAAACTAAACACAAAAATCAGTTCTAAATAAATTAGTTTTCAATATGTCTGCAGGTGCTAAGTGGGTTGTTACACCACAGAACCGTGAGAAATGACGATGTCTTCGGGGGAGGGCCTTCATCCAGCAGTTCATGGATCATAGCCGACTATAATGATCATATCGGTGTTATTGGCCTGAGAGGGGTAATGTGAACCTGCAGCATTTGCTTTGAATAAACAAACTCTGGACCGGATTCGCTCACCTCTGGCGCTCATCAGCACACTCAAAACGTGCTTCACAAACAATGCTGGCGAGTCATTACAGACGCGCACGTGTGACGCTGCCGTGCGGTGATTGAGGAGCGTAGCGTCATTTCCATGGGTCTAGTGCACAAGGGGTCTCCAACCTGTGACTCTTCATCACGACTGCTGCTTCGTGGCGATATTTATTAAGGACCCCCCCCCCTACCTATCGTCTCGTATTCACCACACAGTGCATTGTGGCTCTTGAACTATTGAGGGTTTTTTATATACTGGTTTCTGGACCATTTTCAGAAGGAGGGTCAAAGTTTGTAGGGAATAATCGCTATTTTCTGTAGTTTTGAGGCATAAGCAATTTGAAAATAACACTTACTACCCAGGAACAAAAATCGTGTTACATAGTGTAATTATTATATACAATGATCTATCTGTTATTTGGCTGTTGGAGAACCTGTTTGTTGTAAGAAAGGCTAAGAAAAGGCGAATGTAAATGTTTTGTCCCATCGTTTGAATATTTTTGCTATCAACAACAAAAACGTCACGAATATAAAAAAACTGCAACTATTATTCTCCGGAGTTGTGGCTTTGCTTGTTGGTTATCCGGCTTTGTTGTGGACGGTGTTTATATTTATAATAACGCTTTGTGGAGTTAGGGCAGCAGTGGTTTAGCAAGTTCGAACCTCCTTTCACTCTGGACCATTTCGGTCGGCGTTGTGAGTTTTACCAAGTTAGACAACTTAAATTTCGATTTAAAGCTTTGGTGACTGCAGGGATTCATCTTCTTGGTTCTTTCGATAAAGTCACATAGAAGGGAAATAATAAAATAATAAAAATTAAACATAATAAAATACAATTCTCACGACGTTTCGGCCACAACGCAAGCAGCCGTCCTCAGGTGAAGAACAGGGCTGTCGGAAAGACAGCGTCTGATGCCCTGTTCTTCACCTGAGGACGGCTGCTTGCGTTGTGGCCGAAACGTCGTGAGAAATGTATTTTATCATGTTTTATTTTTATTATTTTATTATTTCCCTTAGTCAACTTACTTTGTCTCGACTATAGCCGGCAGAGCACGGTGTGTGGCTCTACCCCCCCTTGTCTATCTACTCCTTGCAGACAACATTTACACACACACACAGTATGTGCTGTATACACATTCCGCTTTAGATAATGCCCGTGATGTCACCGCCTTTGTCCCAAATACTTCCAAAAGACAACGTTTGTCTGCATACATGGTACGTTATGTATACTGTGCATGTCGCCACTGGGGAGACAAAGGTGGCCGGGCGTGGTGTTGGCCACCCCACCACCTCGTGTGCCGTGCCGGCCTTTATAGGTGCTTGCTAACAGCACTTGGCCCCAACATTCTGTTAAGGCTACACGGGGGGATCTTTGTCTTTGTTTATACACACGGTTACTTGCATGCGGTGACGTCACCACAACGCTTGTGCCAGGCTAGGTGCACCTTGAGGCCACGTGAAGTGTCGAACGCCCGCTGGCAGGAGGTCACGGGGCAGACCCAGCAGGTTGCCACGGGTCGACTGACTGAGATGACTGGTTGATGTATGCACACACACATACACGCGCGTACCAACTCACGAACTTCACAAGTACACATTCTCTGTTTGCTTATCAACGACACGAGGTTGGTTGGGTGGGTGGCCAACTACCACGCCCGGCTGCCTTTGTCTCCCCAAGTGGCGATGTTTACACACACACCGTACTCGGGCGCTGTACTCATTTGAGGGCCGAGTCGACCTAGCGGAGGCCCAGGGGACCGGTTCAGATGAACGTCACTGGCGTTGGCCGTGAGTGGGAATCGAACTCGGGTCGCCGGGTTCGTAGCGCTCACCGCTTACACCACCGCTCCCCACACTCTCTAACACACACACACACACTTTTACATACACACACAGTGTTCTTATACACCAACTCGAATTATATACCAATTAGGATGTTTACATTATACGTATAAACTCCCTTTCGCACTCCAATTATTTGCTCGTTTGCGTTGAACAGCACTCGATTGAAAAAACAAACGAAATTTCTATTTTAACCTGAATACCATTTATACAAATGGTAATTGACTCCCTCCCCCCCCTTTCCGGAGGGAAGGTCTGCAAGTACAAAGGGGGGTTTAGCACGCCACGTGCATTCTAAATGTCCATCGAAAGTCTCGGGGCAAACAAATGCATGCGGTTGAGTCACATCCTATGTTTAATTAAAGAGCCCATTCGAGAACAACATCGCCTGTTGTAACGGAGAAGCTTTGCGCAGAGCTCAGACAGGGGACGACAGCACCGGATTGTTTACCTGTACACAACAAGTGTGAAAGCGAGGCTTATGGTACACGCACTGGTGTGGTATTTATCACACGTGTAGTCGCATAAAGGGTGAAACGACGACAAAAAAATGTACGCAGTCGTCCATAACGCTACCCATCACTTTGTGCGGTGGATGCGTTCTTTAAAATATAAATATGGGCGCACAAAGCGAGAAGGCAGCTGTTGCCTGCCCTTTGAATCAGACTCACAATTTGTATATTTGTATTGAAGGAATCTCTTTTTCACAGATGTCGAGTGTGGGGCGGGTTAGAACGTTACAACAAACACAATACAAAAGTTCGACAGCGCTGCAGAGAATAAGAACGCTAAACAAATCACCCAAACACATACAAATAGAACGAAACCAGCAGGCAAAGCCCGCTGAGGTATTAACTTATTTTCCAGAAGCGACCTGGCCACAAACTATAGCTCATGTATAGCTGCAAATGAATCACAGAGTAACTGTCTTTAAGTATCGTATCCTCAGTTCTTCTAAATTGTATTTGAGCAAACTTTATTCATTTTCACAGGCAGTGTGCATTTCAGCAAAGCTTCATGACAATACCGTGTTGATGATCAATAAACAAAGTTTACATATGTCAATATTTAGCAGCTTATTGTCACACCAAAAAAGAGTTTTTTAATTCAACTCGCAATAAATGTTGTACAACATTGCTGTACCGGACTTAATGCGTCCAATGGCGCTTGTATAGGGCTCATGCCTAGAACATCGGGCAGCATTTGTGTAAACGGCAGTATGTTATGATCATCATCACAGCAGTATGTTGCCGAAGTTGAAACCGGGCCAGAGTTTATCTGCTTAAACAAATGCCTGGGGAAAACATTGGACCGGAAGGTCATAGGCTAATGAACCAAAATAAGTAGTGTAACTTATCCTCGTCTGTTTATTATTTGTCTGTTGTTATTCACGGTGTTGTTTTGCCCACAGTCTACTGCAACTCGTTTCATAGTCTTTATCGTCGCTGTGTTTTTATAATTTTAGCTTTGTGTGCTGGGGGGGAGGGGCGAGAGAGCGGTGGCTAGTTAGTTTAGCACACTGGGCAATGAACCTGGTGACCCTGAGTTCAATTCCTAAGCCATGGCAAACATCAGCGGCGAGTGTTCTGCTGATGTCTGTGGTTAACATCTCGCCACGGTGGCGAGATGTTAGCTACCTGGCCTGGAGGAGGCCGTGGGTTCGATCCCAACCCTGACGCCTGTGGATTTTTCTCCTGGTCTTTCGTTTTTTCCTTCCAAATTTAGAAACACGTGTTTAGAGTATTTGGCTGCTATACATTTCTGCGTGAAAAGCCATTTCGTTGAACTATCATTTGTGACCAGGTCATCTTTTGAAAGAGAGCAGTACAGTTCAGTGGGCTTTACCTGGTAAAATAAAAAAAAATAGTTTTAGTTAAATCTCAACTGGTCCTACCACCCCATCCGCCCTCTTTGCCAACCTGCATTGACCAGCACGATAAAGTATGGTCAAACAATCCCATGGTTAACGTGATTTGGGTTGGCTTTCATCCATCAGTGTGGTTATGATCATCATCACGATCCATTGGCAGATAGCCCATAGGTGTCGACTACAAATTTCGTAATTTGTTTCCACTTTTTTCTTAAGGAGTGTAAAATCTTTCTGGCACAAATTTCTTACGTCATCGTCAAGCTATTATCTATTAAGTCCTACTATCTTTCCGTTTGCTTACATTCTTCCCGAATAACACACTTTTAATTTTCCTGTTATCCATCCTACACAATTGTCCAAATAGTACCAGTTTCCTTCTCACAATTGCCTGCATCATCAGGTCTTCTTCAAAATCCTTGCCGTTCATTTCTAATTTATTTTGCAAATTAATTTACATCTTCTCTCCGCTGCATCTCTACATCAGCTCAGTCATGGGATTTTCCCTCTATCTCTGCTGGAGTCTCAACTTAAGAGAGCAGAAGAGCTCAGACCCCCCCCCCCCACTGTGGCGTAGCCAGCCCAGCAGAGTCTGTTGTGTGTGAGCCGCGGTGCCATCGGGAGATCCGTGTTGGCAATGCGACTCTAAAACAACGCAATCTGTAACCAGAGCTGTGCCACGCTCTGCTGGAGGGGGCTGACAGGGCGTACACGATATGTTCAATCCGGTCATGTGTTGCTGAAATGAAGCAATGCAATTAATAAGGCGAACCACTTGTTTACAATAAACAGCGGTCACGTTCTGTCACTGAATTAGAGCAGGGGGCATCTGATTACTGAAATAATCGTTTACTCTACCGAAGCAGGGGCATGTGATTAGTTAAATAATCGGTTACTCCACCGATTATCAGATCGATTACTCGGCTCTTCGGAGAACACGAAAAAAGTTGGAATTTTTTTAAATATCTTAATTTTAAAAAAAATTACACCTCGGTTCCAAACTATGTGCCGCTGGACGGGAGATCATGGGCTGGGCTTGTTGATGTCGTCGGCATGAACGGAGTTGATCAAGTGAGTTTTTATTCCCGACCAAGCACACGGTGTGTCCTGGGTCATCCCTAGGTCGACTCAACCTTAAATTAAGCACCTGATGCCGTGTGTAAGCATCGGCTCTGGGAAGACAAAAGTTGGCTTGGTCCGTGATCTGTAATAGGTGCTCGCTAACAGCACTCTTCCCTACAGCCGAATACGTCCCAATGTAGTTCAGCCACACACAGTTGAGTGGTAATGGCAAGTCCTGAACATACCTTTGGTTGTGGGTGCCTGTGCGTGCGTGCGTGGGGAGCGGTGGTGTAGCCGTCAGTGCACTGCGCTACAAACTGCTGACTCAGGCTCGATTCCCACTCGCGACCCACACCAGTGACCATTATCTGAACTGGTCCTGGGCCTCCCCTAGGTCGACTCAGCATCAAATGAGTACCTGGTGCGATGTGTAAACATTGACACTGGGGAGACAAAGGTGGTCGGGCGCGGTGATGGCCACCCATCCCCTCGTGTGCCGTGCCGGACTTCAAAGGTGCTCGCTAACAGCACTTGCCCCAACAGTCTGTTAAGGCTATATTGGGGTTTTTTGTCTTTGTACTGTGTTTTAATGTCCTGGAATGCAGGATCGAGCACCTCCAGTCAGTATTGATGGAGTGTGAATTAGCATGTCCAGCACAGCAGCAAATGAGTTATCCAGCATTACGATTTTTTTGTGGTAAATATCTCAATGCTGCTCTCAGTCGCTTTCATAAGAGCATATCTCCTTGCCTGATTCGTCTACGTATTTGTATTTTCTACCTTTGTCCGAGCAATTCTTATTGTCGTCATCATCATCATCAGACATGATACATCCACGTCTGGATTCAAGGCCTCCCTGAGCTGCCAGCGTCTCGCATGATCCCATCACGTTCCTTCCCTTCGCCTTCTGCTCCCGTTTTTATTCTTGACTAGCGATCATCGTCCCTTAAGAGTGACGTGTCCTGTCCAAGTAAACTAACCGTTCTGAACAGTTACAAATGTCTGTGGCCAGCGTATATGTGTTCTCATCCATATTGAAAAAAATAGTAAGATAACAAAAATTCGAGCTATTCTCAATCCTGCACTGGATGACACCCTCCCCCACACCATGTTGGTGATTTTTATTTATTATACCATACTTCAACACACCAATCAGAATCAGAATCTTTATTTATACTGGAGGAATCTAATGAGCTATACATCTATTATCACATATGTCCAGTTGTTTCACAGATGTCCGGTCAGTGAGGGTTGGAGTAGATCCGTGTGCTGGCGGGGATGAGAAAGGCCGCTTTTAATATCACTTAATCCTTGCTAATCATGGTGGGAAAAAATAAATATGAACATTCCGTGAGATTAAAAAACCCCACACAGCGTTAAAGTGTGCCAACACTGGCGAACAAACAATACCCCTGAAAATAAAAACAGTGGGAGGAGCGAACAACATCCTCAAGCCCGATCACCCTCCCCCCCCACCCAAAATAAAACCTCAAAACCCACAATCTCCTCTGCTTGCCTTGGGGCTAGGCGGGGAGAAGTCCCATTTCCGCTGTCTCCCCGGGTGTGGGGGGAGTGGGGTGGTGGGTGGATATCCGGCATGGCTGGTGGGCGGTTTTTATCCCCCCCCCCGTCCCCAAAAAAGCATCCCTTTCATTTTACAAGACTTGCTGGTTATGGGCCCTCTTTTGTTTCTGGGCCAGAGCTCTTCTGGAATGCATGGGGGGGGGGGGTGTACGGAATGGATGGACGGGTGGGTTGGTGTGTAGGTGGGTGGGTGGACGGGCGGACGGGTTTGCCTCCTTGCTAATGCTAAATGGACCGCTGGCATGTCTTCCGAAGAGGCATTTCCTCTTGCCTGTAATAATGTCGGCAGGTGCTCGCCCTGCCGGCGCTGTGCGTTTGTCTCCACGTTGACATGGAGCGACGGTGCACGGGGGGGGGGGACCCCGTCGCCCCCAATGGGGATATCTGCACGCACAGCGCCATCTCTGCCTCGTGAGAGCGTTCGGCGGTGCCGGGGTTAATGCCGATTGCGATCAAATAACACCGGGCATGTGTGGCGCGAGATTTGTACTGCGCGCACGGTTTACTTACTGCCGGTGTCATGTAGTGCTGTTTATTCTTACTTCTATCGTTATGACAAGTAGATGGTAAAGGGGCAGCCCTGCAAGTTGCTGGCTCGCAGCACTGTTGGAAAGAAGGCGTCCACTGGAGCGACACTTTAGTGGAGGCGTCTTTGTGTGCGTATTTTGGCCTCCTCTTCCACACTGGGCAGGTGCCTTAGAAGAGGCACACCACACACACACAACTTGCCCATCAACTTATTGAGGTGTAACCCATTTGTACCGCGGGGGTGGGGAGTTAACAAACTTGTCTGTTCATTGTTTTGCCTGCCGCGCCGTGAGGTCGAAACGGCGACTTCTGCATCGCGTGTTGTGACCATTTGTCTAAAATCAAATATTGAACAATGCCTTTGTGTGCTTTGCTTTACGGAGGAGAAAACGTATCCACCCAATAAGCAGAACTCTGCTCTGTGTCTCAACATAAAAATGTAATTGTCCATTGTTCTATTGAACTTTTAGACCAAATATTATCCGGCAGCATTTGTTCAAGCAAGCAAACTCCACACCGGTTTTGACCCTCTGGGTCTCATCAGCAGATTAATTCTCATTACAAATGATCAGCCGGCCTTTTTACATAAATCCCTTCTCTCGACCCTCTCTCAAAAGAGTTCCACCAATATTTGTAAAAAAAAAAAAGTGCAGCAATTAAAACACACCCGTACAAACTGGCGCACGTAACTACTGCAACAGCGCTCTCGGGGTAAAATGCAGCAGGGTTTCATTTGTTATCCGGGCAAAGCAGATGGGCCCGCTGGGCAAATGTCATCAAAAGGGATCGGCTTACAGAGAAGTCTTCGTTATTAACCACGCACCGATCCGACGCAGGCCACGCTGGCCCGAGACGCGGGATTTTCTGTTGCGTGATCAACGCAACGCCACGGCGCGTTGCGTGATCAACGCTACGCCACGACGCGTCGTCATCGCCGCAGGCCTGGCCGCTGAGATGGTTCGCGGAGCAAGCGCGACACGGCGGTCCCGACGTGAAACCGTAACAGGCACGCTATTGTGCTCCACGACGCGGGCGGGGCGGGGTGGGTGGTGGGGGAGAAAGAGGAAAAAAAATCATCGCTGAAACCAGAGTAGACTTGGTTATGATTCGGCGTTGAAAGCTCACGGATAAACAGTGGAACTTGGCCGAATGCAAATGAAGCGACGCATTGCATTGTGGTGGCAGAATGGGCGCGCGCGCTAATTGAAGGAATGTTCCCAACAGATCTGTTTTCTAAAAACACTGGGCGGGCATACAAGATGCAGCTGTTCTTCCACTTGGCTTCGGTGGGTGCTTTTAGAGCATTCGAGAGGTCTGCTGATACATAAGTCCCGAGGACTTAAATACAAGGTTCCAACATTTGAACGTATTGGTAGTACACCGGTGCGATATATTTTTAAAAAGCAACATTTAAAACAATCATTATTTATTTTCCCACAGTCAGAAAATCTTTCTGCGTTCGTCATAATCAGTTCTGGTGACATCGAAGCAGCCGGAAGACGAATTTAAGTTTAAATTTATATTTTAGACTGCTGTGTTATGCTGGCCCGGTGTACCGCCAATGCGTCCATTTACCAGTTTAAAGCTGCCTTGCAGAATCGCCTGAAATGCGTTGGATGATTGATCGAAAACCACACCTGCAACTTTGGCACTCTCTGGCTATAGAACTGTCGGCTCCTTTGACTCTGTCAAAGCCCCACTCGGCAGTGGAAGGCGGTTCTTCCTCCTGCTCGATGCTCCCCGTACGTCTCGATATTTTCACGATGACACGCATAGCCTGTGGCGTAGTCTGGCGTCTCTGTAAGTGTGCACGTTGCTGCTTAATGGAGCCACCTGTAGAGAGATAAGCAAGGGAAACAAATGGGAAACAGACACACTGCCTGCCCTGGGTACGTGCCTCCAAGATAAGAGCTGTTTGTGTTTGAGTTGTCTCCCTTTAACTGGGCTCTCGTTAAGTTTGTCCAAATGCAGTTCTGATATGTTGGTTGTGTGAGCTGAGGGTAAGATCTTTGATGGCTGTCAGTTAAGCCCTTTAATCATCATCATCATCAACTTTTAGAGTTATACGCATCTCAATAATAAGATTATAAGTTCAAATCCCTGCCAGGTTCAACTTAGCTCATCATCACCATTCATCATTATCTCCCATTAATCCATCCGTTTGTGCATCAATTCATTCAATATCATAATCATTGTGCATCCATCTTCATTCCTTCCAGTAATCTCTCAATTCCTTTCATCCATCAATTGCATGATGATCTTCACCATCCATCAGTCAATCACCAATTCATCAATCAATATCCATCCTTTCATCTATCAATACATCAATCCACCCATTATCAATTATAATCATCCTTCCAGGGTTGGTAAATTGATAACCACGATTTTAGGCTACGCCACTTGATGGGAAGTCGAACATTTGGTCGTCACTTCAAGAAACTAGAAATGTGGAATTTCCACCAGTGACTGAGAAATGCGGCCGAACACCGGCTCCAGCCACTGCCCCGTGTGAGCACTGGAACGCCGCGATCCACGTTTGTGTCGGTACTTATTGACACACGCGTACATACAAACATGGGAATCTTCTGCCGGGCGTGCGTGGGTATGTGTCCCGTGCGGTCGAGGGAGCCGATATTCCGCTACGCTTGCACGCGTGTGGTCGTGTAACACACACGCCTATGTTCGTGGCACACACACACGCACGCCTATGGTGGCACACACACATGCATGCCTGTGGTGGTGGAACACACACACGCGCGTGTGGAGCGGTGCGAGCGCCAGCCTTTTGACCTTGTGGTTGCCGGGTTTGCGCTTCCGGACCCAGATTAGGAAAGGCCAACGATTGGATCCGTCTGTGTGGGGGCCCAGCCAGGATCTGCTGTTCGCATCATGGAACAAATTGGCCAGAAGCGGCCATCCTCACGGCCGCTCTCTCTCCCCCACGCGTGCGTGCGTGCGGCTCGTGTGCGTGCGTGCGTGCCCGCGCGTTCCCCCCTGAGCAGACAAAGGTCTCTCTGTCAGCGCCCGGTTGTGATGTTTGTGCAGGGAAAGCCCTCTTTAGCGGGCACCTATTACGGAAGGATGGCGTGCCGCACAAAGAGGTTCGTGAGGCCACAATAGTTGTGCACTCCTGACCGCCTTTGTCTCCCCCCAGCACCGAGGTTGACACACAATATAATGAGTTTCGCCTGAGTCGGCCTATGGGGGTCCAAGCCTATTTATAGCATCACCTGGAAATTCTGCACGCGAATAAATCCCACGTCAGCGGGGATGATTTTTACCATTAGATTAAAAAAACTGTTTCTCTCCCAGTACATTTTTTAACGAGAAATTGGGTTAATTGCATGGTCGGTATGGATGTCCTATTGAGCAATACTCCCATCATTATCATTGACAGCCCATGGTCTATCAACTGCTAGATGAAGGCTTCCTGCATGCCTGCACATCTCTCGGGCCAGGCATGCTCTCACCTGTCGCTTCCATTCCATCATCAGTTTTGTCCCATTGGCTGTTATGATTTCAATCCAAGTGTCCTGCCCAAGCTCAACTGCTTTCACCAACATTCCATTTTTATGCTGTAAATTAATGATTATTGTAAAAAAAAAAAACTTTTAACCATTTTTTTTGGGGGATAAATATTTTGACCCTGGTTGTTTGACCCTATCATCACCACCAGCAGCAGAAGCCACGTTCGGTCCACTGCTGGACAAAGGCCTTCATGATGCAATACTGGCATCGGAGCTGAGGTCATCAGTTTCATTTATTTGGTATAGCCCTGTGAGCCATTCGGCTCTTGAAACGGGTGCAACCGCAACAAACAAAAACATGAACAATAAAACATCTTCAAGTGACTATGTGCAAACAGAAAATCCAGGAAAAGACAGCAAAATATTCCACGGGTGACGTCCTCTTGGGCATGTTCAGGCATGTTCCTTACCTTGATTGTAATGAAGGTTAC
The DNA here is from genome assembly GCF_964198595.1 of Lampetra fluviatilis. Lineage (NCBI taxonomy): Eukaryota > Metazoa > Chordata > Hyperoartia > Petromyzontiformes > Petromyzontidae > Lampetra > Lampetra fluviatilis. The sequence goes on from NC_136308.1 coordinate 4,133,771, forward strand.
ATACCATACTGCTTACGTGACCCAGACCTCCCATTGAGAAGGAGACCTTTAGACTTGGATGGGGGCTCTCACTCGGTTTAAATGAAGGAGATCGTCAACTGACAATCTCCCACAGACACGCTCGGTTCTGTGTCGTAAGTCGGATACATAAATCGTTCCTAAGCTCAGCGAGCACTAAGTCCTAATAAGTCCATGTTCACACTGTTGTCATCAACACATTCCTGCGCCTGTTAATCCGGCAGGTTTCAGCTTCCAATATTTTAATTAAATCGCTGTACCGTGATCCGGTGGTCGGGTGGCACGGTGATCGAGAGCGTGCAGCTCTGCATTCGGAAGGTTATGGGTTCACATCCCCTCGTCCCTCTGGGGCTGGGACGGGCGCTGCAATGTTCAACAGGGCAGCAGCTGGGGCATCAGCACGGCGAAGAGGCGATTCTCCCTCCAATTGCAGGATATTCAATTCGTTGCTTTAGTTCATAGGTTTTTTCGGTAAAGTCACGTAGGTAACATGGTAAAACAAGCCTGGCTGTCTATCAATAATTCCTCCACCTATCTGTTATTGATAGACAGCCAGGCTTGTTTTACCATGTTACCTACGTGACTTTACCGACAAAAACTTAAGAATATGCCTTGCAGTCACGAAAGCTTCAAATCTAGAATCGTTGCTTTAGCTTGGATGCTTCTCGCCACTTTGTGTGTGCCGTCACCGGTGGGATTTTTTTTTCCCGTGGATCGAGATTCGACCTACCATAGCAACGTGGAATTTCCACCTCTGGCTCAGAGCAGTAAGCAGGAGAGGATTGCTACAATACGTGTTGGACACCCCACGGTAACTTGTCCGGAATGAATCTACCGCAGTGTGAATTGATTTAACCGTGTCCAGAAATACATTTACATTGACGTGTCATCTTTACCGCACGCGAGCGAAGGTCGTCAATGATGTTTTCCTTTCAAAGATACCTTTAAAAAAACCAAGGTAACAATATTACAGACTGCACTCTTCGTTCCTTGAGGCATGAGCAGAGAGGAGAAATCCGTTGCGACTTCACCCATGCACCAGGTGGAAGCTGCATGCAGGAGGGTTCAGGCCAGGGGGACATTTATCCAACACGGCTCTCGGCGGCAGCGGCGGGGGCATCTCTGTGGCGTGTTGAAGCGCGCGGCGCTGAGAGACGTTCGCGTCTGAAGGAGGCGGCGGTGGCGGCGGTGGCCGATTGATCTGATGGGGGGGGGCGGGGGGGCGCCGGGTGTTTTGACAGCACCGGTGGGAAGTGGCCTGCGACTCGTAAAAAATAAAAAGTTGGTTTTCTCTTGGAAGACGGCGATTGTCAAATTGGCCCCTGGCTTCCCGATGGAAGAGTTTGTCACCTTCTGATCGTTTCTCCCACGGGGGTCGGCATACAGGTAACGGCCTCGTCGTTACGGGACCGCTTGCAGACAACTGGGAATGAATTTGGCTCCGTTAGGTTTGTTGGCTAGGAACAAGCTGGTTCAAGGACAGGTTTGAAATGGGCCTCTGGAGACGCACACGAGGACATTGATGCGTCGGTACGCGCCTCCGATTGGCACGGTTGGCTACGTACGGTGGGAAAGAAGTTTACCATACGTACATATATGCACGGGGCTCCTCGTCTCATACAGGCACGTGTCTACAGTGTTTATTGTACGGTAGAATGTACTGTACAGCACTGGGTAGTAGAGCATAAAAGACCCAGCGGTGATTGGATATTTGGCGATGCGTGCGATCGTTATATACGAGGTGGCTAATGTAACGTGATCGCTGTATGGAGGCAGATGTCAACAAAAGAGAATGCATTCCTGCAGCTACATTCGTTACAAATGGCTCGTCGTTTTCAGCATTATGAATTTTAACGAGGTAATGTTTCTACTCGTGTACATTTTGTCAGATCATATGCAGGGAGATCCATGACATATCTCGCGCTTACAGGTGATCGAACATTGTGACAGTGATGGCTCAGTATACGTGCTACAGAGGAGAGAGTTTAAAACATCTTTTGACTCAAGTTGCCTTCAGCTTCGAAGGATAATCGTTTTTCTCAGCCCTACTTTTATAAACCTCGGTGCATTACACTGCTGCCAGGCACAGCTGTGCGAATTTTACTGATTCCGGAAGGGTAAGCTTTTGAGTCGAATTCTTTAGTTGGTCAGCCCAGGAATGTTTCAATAAAGCTGCGCTGTTGCAGAATTCTGAGCGGCTGAAACAGCGGCGTGGCGTGGTTGGCATGAGCCCTGGTGCAGGGCTTGAAATGGGGGGGCACTGGGGGGGGGGGGGGCTGGCGGGGGGGCTCCCTGTCCAATTCCCCCCCTCTCACCTCCCTGTCTTTGTAGCCCAGTACCTGGGCAGTTGCACTGCCTGCACACTCTACAGCCAACGCTTCTGTACTGACAACTGACAGGGCCAAGCGTTGGCCAGCCAAAAGCGACGCTCCCACAAAGGTCTTGAATATCGCCGCACTACGACGCGAGTGGGGAATAATTTTTGTTTTCATCTGCGAAAATTTACCCGGAGCCGGGGTGGCTGAAGTTACCGTGGCTGGCCCAACTGCACTCGGGCAAAGCGACACCTTGGTTGGACACGGCTGCCGTGACTAATTTCCGAAAGCCACACTTTCAAGATCATACTTGCACGCTGCAGCTGAGTCGAGGTGTGCGAGATGGTGTTCTTTCTGGCTGGTGTGCTGGTCTCTCCACTTTCGTCAGCCTCATCATATGGACTGTCATCATTAACTTAAGCATCGTCACCGTCATCATTCTTATCATCATATACAATGTTGTCGTTTTGAAATTTAATCAGCAGCAGCCGCCGCCCATGCTCTACTGCTGGATGAAGTCCTCCCCAAGCCCTCACCATATCTCACTATCTTGCATTGTACTCGTCCATCCAAGGTCTTCCACGTGAGCTAGTCCAGTCACACAGCCTCCACGATGGAGGTAGTCTCAGGCATGTTCCCTCCTCCACCGTTACTCTCAATCACTGCTGGCCACGTTCGCCTTGTCTTAACGATTTATCACCATGTAGCAATTTGTTTCAAGATTCTATTTATTTACACTTACATCCTCCAGCAGCTGCAGGGACTAGTGTGACATCGTTGCACGTGATAATTGAAAGTGAAGGAAAAAAACAACAGTTCTTACGCACCCGCACGTTTATGCACGTGTCGTGAGCTTACCCGTCGATATTAATCAATTCTCGTCATTCCAACCGCGAGTAGGCTGTGTCAACATTTCTCCCGCGACCAATCTTGATGTCCTGTGCCCCTTTCTCTCCCGTGATCGTCCCCAATTGATAGAGTTCCCATGCCTGGCTCGGCCGCCCGCCTCTCCTGCGGCTTACCGTGGCTTGCCTTCCTTCCCTTTGACATATCCTGTCAGAGTTCCACTCGTTGTTCAATAATCGAGCGGCGTTTTCGGACTTTTGCGTTGTTCTCTGGGCCGTGAATGCCCCCTCTCGTATCGCAGAGTGTTATCCAAAAAAGTTTGGGTTTCTTTACATGCCCGTGGGCGGATTTTTTTCTTCTTCTTCCAAGCCTTTTTGTTCCGTTTTCTTCGCCGCTGACAATGTTTCCGATCCCTTGCATCATAGTTGGCAGAGTGTGCCGGCTCAACTTGCTTCGGCGCTTTTATTTAATAGCGAGCAGAGAGAGAGAGAGGGGGAAAAAAAGTGAAATTCATCACAATTAATCCGCACAATAGCACAAGTCATACTGTGACTGGTAATGAGCTTTAAGGAATTGTTCATCTCTGCCAGCACGTCTCTAGGATTTAACTATTTGCCCCTTTATCCGAGTCCGAAAGAGCTCGCGCTTATAACAAGCTGCCAAAGCCAGCCTAGCAAAGGAGCCCGAGCAGAGAAACGTTTCCGCACAACCCCCCCCCCCCCCCTTTTTTCTCAATCCACTGCTGGATGAGAGGGGGGGAGAGGCTCACAACGCCGTGCCAAGAGTCGTGAGGCGTGCTTTGAGCCGTACTTCGCCACGCTGGTCAGTGCACGTTGGTTGAAGACGGTGGGGAGTACAAGATGCGTGAGCGGCGCAAGCAACGGGTCGACGGTGGTTATCGCTGCGCTCTTCATAGCCGCCCGTCACATAACCGCCCCCCCCCCCCTCTCGCGACCTATAGCAACCGGTTTTTGTGTGCGGTGGGCAACGCACCCAAGCGCTGCCGAAACCTCCTTAACTTCTCGTGTCTGATGGGGTTGAGAGCGGTTCCGGGTGTTTTGGCCACGAGCGTAGAGTGAGAAAATGTGTGGACAGATGCGCGCACGCACACACGGACGCACGTACACACGCACGTACACACGGACGCACACACGGACGCACGCACACACGGACGCACACACGGACACACGCACGCACGCACGGACGCACGCACGTACACACAGACGCACACACGCACGCACACACGGACGCACACACGGACGCACGCACGCACGCACGGACGCACGCACGTACACACGGACGCACACACGCACGCACGTACACACGCACACACACACGCACGCACACACGGACACACGGACGCACACACGCGCCCACGCGCCCCGCACGCACACAAGCACGCACTCATGCACACACGGACACACGCACGCACTCACGCACGCACACCCGCGCCCCGCACACACATCTTGACGCACAAGCGCCAGTCGCGCTCGTACGCGGCGTAACGTTATGAGTTGGTCAACTATTTTGTTAACAATCTTTCTCCCCCACCGCCCAAAAAAAAAACCCCACCGACAACAGATGTGGGCGTCGGTATTATTGGCAAGCTGTGGAGTAGTTCTCATCACGATTGCCCGTTCGGGTTTTTTTTCTTTTCTTCAGAAGATGCGTGGAGTGTCCTTGGACCCCACATTCAACAGGCGCTTCTCTCGCTCTGCTGCTAGGCTTTGGAATTCTCTCCAGTTTGTCCCTTTTTTTTGTTTCCCTTAAGTCCGTTACTTCGCTTGGTTCAACAACCGCTTTAACCCTTATCTGTTACACCTTCAAGGGTTCCGTTTGTTTGCGCTGACCACCTCGGGGGAGTTTGCGGGCCTTTTGTACTCGCGCGCTCAGCAGCTGATCAATTATTCTTTTTTTAATCGCAGGCGTAGCAACAAATAACCTCCCGAAACAAAAACAAAACACTCCGGACGTGCGAGCGTGTGCCATTGTGCCTATGCCCGTTGTCCACGCGTGTTTTATACGCGCTTATGCGCGCGCGTGCGTGCCTACATTTGCGTGCTCGCCGTACGTGTTTGAGCAGCTCTGGGTTTTTTTGCGCTCCGCCGGTGTGCGCCAAACGCGGCATTTTATTGCTGCAGCAACAACAACAACAACATCAAATCCCTCCCGCCCCCCCACTTGTTCTCAGCCATTGCCTGAGAGGGACCACGATGTGGGTATTCACACCTCGCGCCTCCTTCCCGTGGCAATAAATTCCACACGCTGTGGGAATAGTGCGGTTAACTGCGGTGCGTAAATGATGGAGCACAACCAATACGTGTGTGTAATAGAATGTGAAAAATATGTAAAAAAAAATAACTTCGTTATTTACAGAGGGCCCTCTCCCATGCCATGTTTCACACGAACTTCGGTAAAATCTTGCAAGCAGCAGCTTATGGTTGGCCATCGAACAAAGACGGTCACCGCTTTCAGATACGCTTCTACGGCCGTCTGGAACGCTCTTCCTTCCGATACTCGGAAGCCACTGGAGCTATGCGCTTTTAAATCTAGATTGAAAACTAATTTCTTGAGTACTGATTTTTGTATTTAGTGTGTTGTCCTTCCCCCCTGCACCTCCGAATAGCACGGTTGGCTACGTACGGTGTGAAAGAAGTTCAACTGCATACATGTCGGCTACGGAGATGTTTGACCATATTTAATTTTTGGCCATCCTGTGGGTTTGGTGAAGGGTGTGGCGGACCAGGATTTGTTGAGATATCACTCAACAATGATGTTGGCCGTGGCCAGGAATAGAATTCATTTCACGCGGCTTCATGGTGCAGTGCACCAACCACTGTGTCACCGCTCCACCCCGTAAGAAGCTGCTTTTAGAGTTGAACGAAATTTGAGTGAACTTTGTAGATAATGAAGTGTAGCTTAGCTGAAATAACGTCGGAGATGGTTGGGCGGAAAAAAAAGACAGCTAACTCTACTCGTTGTTAAAACCTTCACTTTAAGATTCCCTCTTTCATGTTGTTTTATCAGCTGCCTTCAGTAAAAACATGCCCAGTTTCCCCGCATGGGAAAGGGACTCATTTAAGCGACAGGGTTGTCCTCTAATTGCACTGGACTAGCCAGCTTGTTGGCTTTACAAGGTTTTTATCCCCATTGGCCGGAACCCTTCCTCTTAAAACATAAAACCCAATCCGTGAATTCCATTTGCCCCGTTTTGTTGAAGCCATTTAGCCGCTCGTTAAAGTGCGAGGATGGCCTGCCTGGCCCCCCCCCCTTCTCCAAGGGCTGGCTCAACCCATAAAGTCAGTTTTAAGTGGGCCCACGTGTAAATCATCACCCCCCCCACCACCACCACTACTGCCGCGGGCGATCCTGTGGCCACAGGGAAGGGCTGTGAGGGCATCAGGGAGCACAGAGAGGTCTCTTAATCCAGGAAAGGAGTCCCAGATTATTCTTTGTGCTTGTCCAGGGAGCGGCTACAAAAATTAGTGTTATCTTTCCCCCCCCCCCCCCTCGTGTAGAGAATGGCACTCGTGTTTTAAAGCTGTCTGGAAGCTCCTTATGCGTTGCGGTGAAGCGTTATTGGTGAAAAGCAGAGCTTAAGTTTTCTCAGTATTTTCTCGTACACTGAGAGACAGGCTTGGAGTGGGGATTTACCGGCGTAATGCACTACCACTTGCGTACACAACCACCCCGTAATATTGTACCCTATATTCCTATAATCCCATGAAGATGTTTATATATGAATAAATATATATGCGTGGTGTCACCGTTGTTTTTCAGTTGAAATAAAGTGAGATGAATGCGTGGTGTGAAAATAATACCAAGAACAAAATGTATTGGACTGAAATAAAGCACCCAAGTGCATCACTGGGTAAAAGCTTATACAGGGTGACCCAAACGTAAGGGCACATAGGGTTATTTATTTCGTTTTGACACTGCCATTGAAACATTTTAATTGCTTGTTCTATAAGTAAATTCATTATTGATGTCTATTTTTCTTCTTCCTGTGGGGGTCACCTCGAATCCAGCATTTACAAAACTTATTGATGAATGTTCAAAGTATTACACCTGTAATCTTTAAAATAAAAAAGGGCCTAAATTCATTTCAAAAGATAATTCATGCCTGCATTAATGTTAATGGGTGTCAGTTTGACATTTGTTGAAATAAATATGCATGTGGTTTGTTCTCATAAATATAATAACCCTGTGGTCCTGACTTCTGGGCAACGTTGTGTAAGCAAATCTCCCTTGAAACTGTCTCCACGTAAAAAATATGTTTTAGTCCATCAGCGTTTTTGCTTTCCAGACCAATATTATTCAGCTGCATTTGATTCAGCAAGTATGCTCTGGATCAGTTTCAACCTTCTGGGTCTCGTCAGCATTTTCAGATTAATTGTAACAAAATGCTGCTGGTTTACCCAATGGTATTGGCAAGGGCACTCCATATAAACCACGACACCCTGTTGAACAAAATCTAAACATTGTATACAGACTCATTGTGTTGAGCATGGTGGCTATAAACATACATCGGCAGAACTCCATTCCGTATGTATCTGTGTAAAAACCACAAAGTCTTTCTAACTTTGTGGAACAAAGTAGATTTTAACTGCTCCTAAATTTAGGCCAAAGAGCCCCCTTGTTGCATGCGATGGCTGTGCAGTGTCTGAGCCCATTAGCGGGGCCGATGGAAATTCCCGGGGCCACTCGCTAATGCGGAAACCAACCCATAATTTATTTGGACAATCCGTGCGTTCCCTCGGAAGGTTTAACGCGCGGTTACCGCAACCAGATTTTGAGAAGGGAAACGCATCAATCTGGCGAGCGGCATTCATTAATTTGTGTTTCGAAAAAACCGAGTCTGCATTTCAGGGCTGCGTTCTTAATGTGTTCTTACGTCGCCAGCGACAATTTAACGTTCAACTGCGAAGCACTTGACTGGGAGCAGAAGTGCCTCTTGCTTCAATCCCAACGAATGCCTGCGGACGTAGAAGAAAAGAACCGCCTTTTCAAAGTCGCATTTTAACTTTTCTTTTTTCGCATTTTGTTATGTATGCACGTTTTCTTGAACTTCTTTCGCTCCGTACGTAGCGAACTGTGTTAATCGGAGGTGCGGTGTAACGGACAACAATTATAGTTTTGAATCAACCAAAAGATACAAACATTACTTGATGGCTACGGTTCGGAAATGAAACGTAACAATTCGATATATCTTCAGATGTTAAGCCTAAAAGAAAACAACGGAGTCTTGCCACACAACTGTGCAGATCTGGAGATCGGTGTTGGTGAGGTTCGTACTGATTGGTTTCGTGGGCCTTGTAGACCTCTATTCAGCAATAACTTTAGCTTCCCATGAAAATAACGTTGTGTGATTTCCCCTTGCCCAGAGGGGGCTGACATTTGTGTACATCCAAGGCTCGACTTCAGACACATTGCGCGTAATTTCGGTCAGACGTGCCTAATAAATCCACACGCAAGTGTTACACATGCATTGCAACAATACATCTTTACCCTACGCCGTCATTCATCATCGTCTCATGATTTATATTCTGCCTTTCCTAGTCACCAGGGCACGGCGCCCAGGATGGTTCCTGCGGGAATCGCCGTTTCATGGTCTGGAGCTACGTTACTTGCAATGCCGAAATCATTCAAAACGAGCCCCCGGGAGATCTAGACAAGAGCGAGTGTACGTCTCTGGCTTCTTGTTTTGTTGCTGAATGAGTGGAAAACATCAGTCGGTGAGCCCAGCTGTCCAAGCCGGGCCCCTCCGCTGACTTCTTACTCAGGCGAGCGCGTTTGCCGTTGTGCAGCGCTGCGTTTGCACGCCACATATTCTCTGATATTTGAAAGACGCTCTGAAAAGTGAGATAGGCCCCCACGCTTGCGCCTGGTAATACACTTCTACAAATCTGCTCTCGCAAAGACGCACACACACGCACGCGTGCGAGTTTACGCTCCCACAGCTTTGGCCTTCAATTTGCGGGGGTTGTTTGCGAGGTGCGTCTTATAATCCAGAGCATTCGCGACTACAAAACCGCGAATGTAATGCAAAACGACTAGTGGAAAACATTTATTCGGCGGCAGCCAGAGGCCAACGCTTGCTGCTAGCAGAGCGAGAGCTTCATTAGTGCAATGTTTTAATTGGAGCTCGAAGCTTTTGTTCAGTGGGATATTGTGTGTGTGTGGGGGGAGCCTGCTGCTGCTGCTTGCTGCTGTTGCTGCTGCTAAGAGGTGGGCGGGTTGAGATGTGCAGCCAGGGGTTAAGCGGTGCGTTTGGGAAGAGGGGGTGAGGGGGAGGTGTGTTTGTGTGTGTGGTGGCCTCGAAAGTGCACCTGGCCTGGCACAGGCGCCGTGGTGACATCACCGTCACTCAGTTGCGAATGGCGGGTTATTGGTATTGGTGTGGTGGGAGCGGTGGTGTGGTGGGTGGTCAGCCGCTCTCCGAACGAAGTGATCCGAAGTTCGAGTCCCGCTCACGGCCAACACCAATGATGATGATCTGAACCGGTCCTGGGCCTCCCCTAGGTCGACTCAGCCACAGAATGAGTATCTGGCGCAGTGTATAAACCCATGGCCACTTGGGTGACAAAGGCGGCCGGGCGTGGTGTTGGCCACCCACCCGCTCGTCTGCAGTGGCGGCCCTTCATCGGTGCTACTCGCCAGCAGCACTTGCCCCAACGGTCTGTTAAGGCTACACGGGGGACCTTTGCCTTGTGTGTTGTTGTGGGTGCGCGGGTGGGGGTGTTGGTGGTGCTATTGTGCCAGAGGAGGAGAAGGGGTGGTCCTGCTGCTGGTGGGGGGGGGGGGGGTTGGTGGGGGGGGGGGTTGGCGGGGGGGGGGGGGCAGCGAGCCCGAGTCTCGCGGGAGATGCGCCGTGGAAACGGAGACTCACAAGCGCGTTGAGAGACGGCGAGCAACACAACGCCTCTCTCGCGCGCCTGCCCGGCGGGTGGCGAGAGCGAAGCCCAGGCGAGTGACCACACAACTCGGGGCTTGGGGCCTCCCGATTAACAAAAAAGAAAACGCTCTCCGAGAGCAAAAATTCGGCAAGCGAGCGGCACGCAAACGTTTCGGATCTCGCCCCTTCTCTCTCCTTTAGCCTCTTCGTCTTCGACTCAGGTCCGCGGGTGGAGAGAGAGAAAGAGAGAGGGGACCCCGCGCGTGGCAGCTGTGGTTGGCTGTGTGGCAGCACCACGAAGGAGTCCCCCCCCACCCCAGCGCGCACACACAATGCCGCTGGGCAGGAATGCGGGGGGACCCCCACCCCTGGCCCAGCCCCCCCCCCCCTGCCCCCCCCCTCCTCCCAAGAGGTGAAAACCTCTAAAATGCAATAACGACGGCGCGGTCGCTCGGCCGAGCGATGTACGTGTGTGTGTGAACTTTTTTCGCACCGTACGTAGCCAAACGTGCTAATCGGAGGTGCCGGGGGGAAGGACAACACAAACTCGACACAAAAAGCAGTTTATAAAGAAATTAGTTTTCAATATCGATGATTTAAAAGTGCGTAGCTCCCAGTGGCTTTCTAACATCGGAAGCAAGAACGTTCCAGACGGCCGCGGAAGCGCATCTGAAAGCGCGCGATGCGGTGACCCTCTTTGTTCGATGGCTCAGCCGAAAGCCGCCGCTGCTGCTGCTAGCGAGGGTGACAACCTGGAGTGTCGCGTGATGATGGTTGATGCTGCTCCCTTTACGAGATCAGCGAGAGAGGGTATCGCTGTTCATTTGTGGGCAAGCACTTTGTGTGTGACGAGCGCAACCTCGCAGCGTATTACTTCGGCAACTGGAAGCCAAACGCAGCTCGGCGAGCGGTGAACAAGCAACGCTTTTGCGAAGTCCCGGCCGAAATACGGGTCCCATGGGGGGGCAGGGAGGGGGGTAAAAATGTCTGGGCCTCCATGCGCTCCAAATGCGGAATGCACGTTGTTTTGCAGATGGCCACGGCTGGATTTACAGGAGCGAGCAAAGCGGTTTCTTTTTTTGTTAAATGAAGTCGGTGGAGGGGAGAATGAGAGATTGAAAGAAAAAAACGAAATCCGAAAGGGGGGCCCCCTTCAAGCTTGTGTATCGCCGGCTGGCGCGATGCGGGGATCACGTCGAGTGGAAAAGGTTCGCGTGCTGTCGAAAACAGGTGATCGTCGTGAAGTAACTGGCTCTTTCACCGGGCAGGATGAATGCGAGAGAGTCTCTCGCATTTATTTTGGATAACCGTGCAAAGGAGGTGGTGGGGAGGGCCGGGCGGTCGTGGAAATATGCGCGTGTGTTGGGCCCTCTGCTAAGCCCGTGACGAGCACTGCGTTGTGAAAACATTGTCTGAGCCGCCCCATGCACAGAGTGCACAAAAGTAAACAAGCTAATGGATGTGCTTTGTAATACAATTAACTTTGCTCGTCGTGCATTTGGTAGTAGTAATAATCGTGATCATACTAACAGTGCTCTTTATTACCCTTTAAAGCCTCGCCGGGTCTCAAGACTCATTTTCAGGAGGCTCTTGCGAGGAGATGTTTAGCCGATTACAATTGCAACGAGTGTTTGGCGTGTGGGAAGAGACCAGGATACCCAGAGAAAAGCCACGTCTATCAAAGTGGTAGGACTCAAAAACTCCGCGCAGCTTTATTCAAGAATCCGTTGCCGCACTTGGGTCTGCTGGCCTCCTTGCTTGCTTTATTCATCGCGATCTTGTCCCCTTTATCCATCACCATGATCCTCTAGTTTCCCGTGGCGCCCCCTATGTCACGTGTTTCGTGCTACTCGTCAGCACGACGGAAGGTCGTCAAAGGGCCGGCATCGGACGTCGAGCCATCTCCCCTCCCCCCCGGCACGTTCGGCAACACAAACCGCGACGTCTACTTCCGACGTCAACGAAACGTTCAAACGTTGCTCATCAACTCCCGTGCCACGCCAAAAAGATTCATCTCGATGATCTCGTCAAGGAGCATAACCCAATCGCGCAATCTCCAGCCGTCCTCGCCGTGGTAGCTGTTGGCTAGCCGTGCGCTTTCAGATGAGCTTCTGCAGCCGTCTGGAACGCTCTTTCTTCTGATATTTTGAAGCGACTGGAGCTATGCACTTTTAAATCTCGATTGAAAACTAATTTCTTTACAACTGCTTTTTTTGTGTTCAGTTTGTCGTCCTTCCCCCGGACGTCCGATGAGCACGGTTGGCTACGTACGGTGCAAAAGAAGTTCAACACACACACACACTTACATCTTTGCTTCCTTGCCATCCATCCGGCAGACACTGATGCCTGTCCAGTGGCAGTTTGACCCGAGCGGGAACCCCCGTTCGTAGCCCGTAACGCGTGGTGACAGCGTTTGCATTGATATGGAAATGCAGTTGAAGTCATCGGTGAAAGTGTCTTCTTCTTGGTCCGACAACCACTGGGGCGAGGAGGAGGGGGTGGGTGGTGTGTGTCGGCAGCGGCACTCATCTCTGCCGTCAGCCCTGAACCGGCAGTGAAAATTCCACATTGGTCAAGGTCGAGGGGTCGTCATGGCCAATGCCGTGGATGTTTCCACACCTCGCTGCCGCTTCCTTCCTGCTGCTCGTTCGCGAGTAAGTGGGGCAAGGCCGACACGCACCCCCCCCCCCCCCCCCAAGGTTAACCACATCAAGTGGCTGTTATGTTAATTTGGATAATTTAATCCGCGCTAAGATGGAATGGATGTTGATTTTTTAACATCGAGATAGGGGGGGAGCGTTTGTTGTGGTCCATTTTTATTATTGTCACATTGATGGTTAACTTGGGTCTTCTGTAAGTTTTCACCCGGTTTGAAAACTATTTTGTTGATTTCGTCATTCGCTCGAGCCACAGATGTTAACTCCCTCGCCTGCTATGCAGGAGGTCGTGGGTTCGACCCTTGACGCCTGCTGTATACTTGAAGTTTGCACGTTCTCTCTGTGGTCCCGTGGATTTCTCTCCGGGTCCTCCGGTTTTTCCCCTCCACATTTAGAATCGATATCATGCGTCCAGAGTATTTAGCTGGTATAAATTTCCACGTAATCAGCTACTTTGTTAAGCTATCATTTGTGGCTAGGTCGCTTCTGAAAAACAGCTATATAGCTCAGTGGGCTTTACCTGGTAAAATAAATAAATAAAAATAGTTGAATAGTGGACGAAAATTGTCTGCAGTTGGTGCTTTAAAAGCAACGCACAATCACAGAACCGCTTGGTGGGATGTTCGTCATCGGTCCAACAGCGGCGAGTCCGTTCATGTCGCAAGAAGGTGGTGGTATTTTTATTGCGATTGTGAAGTTGCTTATTAGTTTTTATTTCTGTTTGGCGGAGAGGCAGAGAGAGGGAAACGGAGGGGAAGGGAAAGAGGAGGGTTGAGGGCTTTGCCGTTCAGGGCTTCATTCAACGCTGCCCCAAATGCGGAGGGATCAGGTGTACATTCCAAGCCGGAGAGTGTGGTGCTCCACCCACTTTTTTGGCCTCGGTACAAGGCCCCCCCCCCCCTCCATTCCAAGTGCCTCTGAGACTCAGACAAGGGGCTAGGGGAACGCTTGCACGGGAACACCGAGAGACAGGAAGAAGGCAGAAAGCAGTAGAAATCCGGAGAGATGGGAGAGAGTGAGTGAGCGAGCGACGTAACGATGGCAGAAAGCTCTACAAGGCCGTCGCGGCGCGGGGTAAATAAAAAATCGAGATGAGCTCGACACCGAATAGGTGATTGATTCGAAAATTAGAAAAGCCTCCCGCGGTCGCTCACCCCTTGATGCGAAATGGAACGTTCCGCAGATAATTCTGCACAGATGTGGCTGCTGCGTTGAGACCGGTGCGGTGTTCCCAGGTGCGGGCAGCAGCAGCAGCAGCAGTCACCTCGGGAGTGGTTCACTTTGCCGTCCCCGATTTTTATTTTCCACCACAAGGAAAGTTAACGCTGCGCGGTTGGAATTCAGCCCCCCCCCCACCCCTGCCTCCCCCCCCCCCGCCCGCCTTCTGCCCCCCCCCTGCCCGAGCCAGACAAAACTTTATGATAATTAGAAATCTTGCAAACTTCCCCCCATTCGTCTAAATCCAGGTGCACAGCGTGCACGATTTTTGTCAGCAGAGTTTCTGTACCCCCACCCCCCCCACCACCAGCACCACCACCACGCCGCTGTTTGTGCTCTGTCCAGGGCTCCAACTAAAATATAATAACAAAAATGTCTTAAGAAATCTTGCAAACGAACCGAGGTGGCAGTGTACAGTGCTGAGAAACCTACAGGGAAATGAAACCAAGCCAGGATTTCTTTTAGTTAAACCATTTGCCACGGTATATATATGTGTGTGTGTTTTCCTTCTGATCGGTACCCCGCAGTGGTGCAATGAGCATTGGCGAGAGAATTATCCATTCATCCGGCCCCGTTTGTGCTCTTGGTCCTGCTCAGCTTTAACCTTGAAAGTGCACTCGCATTTAAAATGCACCTTTTGAGAAATTCACGTACGGAATGTTTTGCCAGCTAAGTTTAGTCTCCCCCCCCCCCTGTCTGAGCGTGCTGGGCGTGAAGAAATAATTTTGTTTTACCAACACGTGGAGGTGAATTTGAATGTGTCCGCATTTGTTCAGAAACATCTTCTTGGTTCTTTCGGTAAAGTCACGTAGAAGGAAAATAATAAAATAATAAAAATAAAACATCATAAAATAATTTTCACGACGTTTCGGCCACAACGCAAGCACAGCCGTCTTCAGGTGGAGAACAGGTCTGTCTACTTGAACAGGTCTGTCTACTTGACAGACCTGTTCTCCACCTGAAGACGGCTGCTTGCGTTGTGGCCGAAACGTCGTGAGAATTATTTTATGTTTATTTTTATTATTTTATTATTTTCCTTCTACGTGACTTTACCGAAAGAACCAAGAAGATGAATCCCTGCAGTCACGAAAGCTTTAAATGTTCAGAAACAGTTTGGGTTGATAGTTTATGTTATTTTATTATTTTACCAGGTAAGGCCCCACTGAGCTATGAAGCTATTTTTGAGAAGTGACCTGGTCATCACAAGTGATAGCTCAAAAAAGTGGATTATAAGGTGCAAATTTATAGCAGCCAAATACTCTAAACGCATGTTTATTGTGCCGTTTTGTTTTAACTGTGTCAAGCGCCTTGAGTGAAGATGCTCTGTAAATATAAAAATTAGATCAGTTCCTGAAAAAGCTCCCATCAGGCATCATTCCAAACAACAATTGGTAACAGCCCGAAAGCACAATCGGAGAGCAAGTTGTACAACACAAACGCAAAAACCCACCCGCTGCGACACACTGGCACATGCAAACACAACAACAGCAGCAGCCATTTGCCACTTAGTGGCGGTGTCGTTTCCACAACGCCTGTGCCAGGCCAGGTGCACTTTGAGGCCGTGTGAAGTGTTGAAGGCTCGCTGGCAGGAGGTCACGGGACCAGACCCAGGTGCCATGGGTTGGCTGACTGAGATAACTGGCAGATGCACCAGCTGTGCCCGCTCCTGTGCCAACTTTGCTGCATTTTCGCAGCCCGGCGCTGTGCACACACGGACACACTCGCACGTGCAACCTTGCACGTCGATACATACATACGCACAGACGGATTACGGTAATCCCCCTTCGAAGACAGGCACACGGTCTGACCTTCCAGGGGGCCCATTGGCTATGGTTGGAGCCCCCAGCCTCTAAAAACACACCACCACTCACCGTTCAACTCCAATAATACCTGGTGTGTCTTAGCGCCGGATTCTTGTTTTGACGGGCTAATGCTCGAATTTATCATGCGATATGATACCTACCATGAGTCGCGTGTGCTGTTTCGACCAAGCAAGCTTTGTTGTCACACAGTGATTTTATACTCGCGCGCGTGCGTGCGTGCGCGCGCACACACGAACGTGCAAATACACCCAACAGGCACGCGCTGCTAATACAAGCCGTGCCTGTTATTATTATAGGTTGCCAGCCACAAGGGTCCCGAGTCTTGTTTCCTGGGCCAGGAGGGGTCATGAATCAGTATTGGCTGGCCTGGCAGACTCGGGCAGTCAGGAGGCAGAGCCGAACGGAGCAACGCGCTCCCTGCGCTATTTGTTCGCCGCCAAGAGCCCACGAGCGTGTTTACCGCGCGCTTGTCATGTTCACCGGCCAAGGAGAGGATGTCCAACTCTGTGTTGGGGATTCTCAATATCACGTTTATTTGAATGAAGGGGGGTGGGGGGTTAGGGCTGGATAAAGTTGGTCCCCTTCTCGAAGTTCAGAGATATCAACCTGCGCCTGAGCTGATCGCGGTACAAACGAACGAATGCGCAAAAAAGTAAATGGAACATTGCAGCGTTGTTGTTGTTGTTGTTAAGCCCGTTTCTACGCAACGTGCGTTGGCGTTTGAGAAATGTCTTAATTTTTTAGTTTGGGCCGATCGAATTATGAACGGGCGCTTTTTTTTTCACGCAAAGAATTAAATTCAACTGAGCTGCGTACAAGAAAGCCCGGTGGCCCAGACTGTTGGGCTCATTTAGGGGAGCAATTGTGGGTCCTCTACCAAGGCAAACGTAGCACGCGCACAAATCCCCGCATAATCTCCGGGCTTGTGAATTCTGAACATTGCACTGCCGGCCAGCAGAGCTTGTGTAAGCTGGTGTCTTGGCACAATGGGACACTGAGTGGGCCCATTAAGCTTGGTGCCAGCATTTAAATAAAACAGTAATTTAAACATAGAGTTTCTACAAGTCACAAGACCTTTTTTTTTTTTTACAGCCCTTCGCCAACGCTGAATGCATGCTTTCCGTGTCTTGGGGGTGGTAGGGGAGTTGGACCATACATCGCCTCACTCGTCAGTGCGGGGTTAGTGCAGAGGCCAATTCAGCTGTGATGTTATCCGTGGCCAGGGATCAAACTCAGGTCGCCGGGTTCATAACTCGGCGCGTTTACCGAGAGCCTTTAAAAACACCTGACAAAAAGCCATGCCCGTCATTATTCCAGATTGATAACCACAGAGGTCTCGAGTCCTGTTTACTGGACTCGGCATTGGCTCGGGTGGCAGGTTCAAACAGTCAGAGCCAGAGCTTGACTCGAGCAATTGCAGTCTACCTACCACTGTGCAGTAAGGCGTAGCCTGTAACATGCATTTTTAAATGATTAACTACTCTAGTTTTTATTCGACCAGGTAAGGCCCATTGAGCTTTACAAATTTCAGAAGCCACCTGGCCACAAACGATAGCTGCACGAAGTGGCTTATCATGTGGAATTCATAGCAGACAAGTACTCTAAAACACACGTTTCTAAATGTGGAGGGGGAAACCGGAGGACCCTGAGAAAAATCCACGCGGCCACGGGGAAAACATGCAAACTACAAATGTACAGGCATCGTCAGGGTCTGGATCGAACCAATGGCCTCCTGTATACCAGGCAAGGTTGACATTTCCTAGCCACCGTGATGATAATGAGAGAGAGACACACACACGGAAACTCCAAATATACAGCAGCAGGCATCAGGGTCGGGATCGAAACCACGACCTCCTGTACACCTGGCGAGGTTTACAGGAGGTCGAGGTTAACCCGAGCAAGCACTGCCGACTGACCACTGTGCAGTAAGGTTTATCCTGACAATGCCTTGATATGAACGCACCCAGCAGTGATTAAACACTCGCTGCTCGCTGTCCACTTTGTCCTTGCAGAGGCCGGTGCCCGTCGAGTGCCGCGCTTGGTGTCGGCGCAGAGTGAACCGGAGCCTCCCTTCGGAGAAGGAAACGGTCGCCTACACCGGCACACAGGGTACGTGCTGCTTGTGCACCGCCCCACACTCGCCGCCTCTTGGAGGCCGCTGCACTGCTGCTCTGAATGGGCCTCTGTATTGGGGGGTGGGATAGGCGGGGGGGGGGGGGGTACTTATTAGAGGATCCTCCTCCTCATCTTCATCTTCACCCTCCTCCCCACTCCCCTCCTCACCCTCCTCACCTTCGTCTTGGTGGTGGTGCGAGCAGCGTGCGAGCCGTGGACGTGCGGCGGCGGTGGCGGTGGCGATGGTGGCGGCCGCGTGGCTCCGTGCCGGGAGGCTCCCGGGCGCCCCGTGGACGTGCGAGTGGCGCCCGTGGACGTGCGCAAGCTCGTCGACATCGCGTCCGACGCCCTCGTGCTCACCTGGAGGCCCAACCCGAGCGGTGAGCGCCACACGACGACCGAGATTCTCCGGCGTGCGGCCTTTAAGAGGCCCGTCGGGTGCCGCGAGCGCCGTCAGCGAGCGGCGGCCTTGCGAAGGGCCGGCCACGGCGCGCGAATGAGCGGTGCGGCCGTAAAAACACGCACGGGCCGACTTTGTCTCCCCACCGCCAGTGTTTTACGCGCCGGACCAAGGCACGCATTCGTGCGAGGCTGAGTCGGCCTAGGGGAGGCCCAGCGCCGGTTCAAATATTCGTCAACGGTGTTGGCAGCGAGTGGCGAATCAACCTCCACGGGTCACCGGGTTCGTAGCGCAGCGCGATAACCGCTGGGCTACCGCTTCCGCCGTGCCCGCATGCCCACGTGGTGGCCGCGTTGTCAGGTCACCCCCGTGGCCCACGTGGTGTTAGGGAGCCGTCGTTCAGCGGCGTGCTGACAGTCGAGCCGTGCCGTGTGTACACAATGCAACTGTAGACTGGGCGGACGTTTCGGGCAGCGGCTCTTCGTCGGGATAGGAAGACTTCAGGCCAGAATATTAGCCTGATATATATATGTGTGTTTGTGTATGTGTCATGAGGTTGTGTTCATCGCAAGAGTTTTAATTTTAATGTAGCTAAATAAATGCATGGGCAGAACTCCGTCCTGTGTCTCCATGTTCACGTAAAAAACACTTTTATGAGTTTATTTAGTAACAATGCATTTTATCATTTACCTACTATCAGGTCACTATTCATATGCTTATTTAAAAACTGGTCATCAGAAATAAAAAAAAATTAATGTGATTCTCATCACGCCCCATGGTGTAAAATGCAGTCTCCAACTGTCATTATGGGGCGCCGCGGTGGCGAGATGTTAACTACCTCGCCTGGTATACAGGAGGTTGTGTGTTCGACCCCGACCCTCACGACGCCTGTATAATCGAAATTTGCATGTTCTTCCCGTGGTCCCCTGGACTTTTCTCCGGGTCCTCCGGTTTTTCCCTCCACCTTTAGAATCAACACGCGTTCAGAGTATTTGGCTGCTATAAACTTCCACATGATGAGCCACTTCGTTGAGCTGTCATTTGTGGCCCAGTCTCGTCTGAAAAAGAACTAGAAAGCTCAGTGAGCCTTACCTGGTAAAATATTTTTTTAAAGTTTAATTGTTTCGTAGTTTCAGTTTATCCACCGTCTTTGTGACCTTTCCATATATGTGCTTTGCAGAAGAGTAAATTGTACAAAATATCACCTTTTATACATTTTCACATTTTCTTTCTGGGTCTCATAAGCGGAGTCAGGCTTGTCAAACAAGTGCTGCTGCATTGCCAGATTGTTAGCGGCAAAAGCACTCTATCCAAACTCTGGGGGTTTCATTTTCTGGCTTCTTCTTTGGGATGTTTGGACGGCATCTCCCGCCCGAGACGAGTTTCTGTGTGGGAGGACACGGGAATTCCCGGAGAAAACCCACGCAATGCAACTTCCGTTTTTACCAACAAAAGGGAACCCAGGCCTCAGTGCTCCCATTCAGCAGAGATAGGTGGTCAAGCAGAGGAGGGGAAGCACTTTGCTGATGGCTAAGGTGGTAATCTTCCATTGGGTCCTGTCGGTTAATCATTGGCCATCGTCTCTCTCACAGCGGACAGAGTGGCATTCATGTTTCGTGGTTAGGATTTGAGAGAATGCTTAAAGGCACTGACAGACTGGTCGTTGCGAATCGCCAGTCTTGTGTTTTCCATTGCCCCCAAAAGTCACCTAATCACATGTTGTATCCTCTTTAGGGCAGCCTTCTTGATTAATCTGTGGAGTTATTGTTCGTTGTGCTTAGGCACCAGTTGCTATTGCAGCAATCTCAAAAAATAATTGTTGTTTCATCTGTGAATTTAAACGTATTTATTATTTCACTGTTATTGAAATTGGGGGTCCTTAGCACACTGAGCAAGCTATGGACCCGACAATCCGAGTTCCATCCCCCTGCACATCCGTCATCGTAAGTGAGAGCGATATCCGAACCGGTCCTGGGCCTCCCCTTCTCCGACCCACGTCACCGACCGGCGTGGTGAGAAGTATTGACACGGGACAACGTCTGTGTCCGACGTGGCGTTGGCGGCGGCGGCGGTGGTGGGCGGGGAGACTTTCATCCAACGTCGTCCCGCACAACATGCGGTACAACCAAACACACATTTGGGAACCGCACGTCAGCGTAACGCACACTTGGGGGCAGTTATTGAAGGCGGACCGGCATCAAAGCCCACGACACACCAGAGCAATTTACGGCAATCATCGCGGGCATTTTCTTCTCCGGCGAACGCGTCTATCGCCCCAAGCTGCTTGCGTACGGAATCGACAGAATTTGTTTGATTCCTTTTTGAATTCTACCAGAAGCAAAAGTCGGGTAGGGACTCCGGCCGGGGGGCTGTCGACCCCAGATGTTGACGACAGAATCCCAGACTAGCGGAGGTCCATGGAACGGAGAGACACCTCAGCGGGCCTCCCACCACCACCACAGGTTGACATGCGAGCAGCAATCAGCCTTAAGGAGCTCACAGGCAGCTGGGAGCAATTGGCAGATAAATAGTGCAGCTGGAAGCCATCCTGGCCCAATGGACAGGAAGTTCTAATGTTTCTACATGTGGGGCAGAGAGAGAGGGGGGGGTGGTGGGCGACAGGGAGGAAGGAGGGGGGAGTAGAATGGAGGTGGTTTTGTTCTGAGGAAGCTTTGGAAGAGTGGGGGGGTGGGGGCGGGGGTGGGGGCGGGTGGGGGAGGCAGTGGGGTAAATGGGGGTAACTGAAATTCTTTGGGGAGTGGGAGTGCTTCGTGTTAATGGACATGCTGACGAACGAAAATAAATGCGAAGTTTGTTGGGATAAACTGATGTTTTGGCCGTCTAGCGACCTGGCGGTTGTTGGTGTTTGCAGTAATGTTGGTGCCGATGATGTTGAGGCGCACTGGTCGGAGCGTGTAGGCTCGCAGTCGGAAGGTGGCGGGTTTGATATCCCAGTTGTGTGGGTCGACGTGGCCCATCATCTCTCTGCGGTCAATAAAATACGTACCACTGTTGTGAGAAGCCATTCGTGGCTGTCCTTTGCTGCGACTCGCACTTATACCGTAAGAATGTGGAATTTCCACCGCTGGTTGTAAACGGATGATAACGTCGCGCGTGGATATCAGCGGGAGAGCACTTTTTTTGTTCTCGAGTAATATTTAAACATTGACAATGGTCTCCTTCCTTTTGGCTGGCAATTATATTCCGTGTGCGAGGAAAATCTCATTGGCTGCGTTTGTACCTCGCCAGCAAACCCTGCGGCTATGATGGTGTCCGAGCCATCTACGAGTTCGTTGGTCGACGATAATAACGGCGGCAGCCACTTAACCCTTCCCCGTTCCGAGACGTCTGTGAGTTGCAGGGCGGGGTCCCGTTCACCGCTCGATATCGGAACGCGCAAGCGGTGAGCGCCGCTGTTTTTAAAGCCATTGTACTCACTGCAGAGAAACGTAGCGTCATGACCGCACTCTACGACAGACTGTACCACACTCCTCCTGCATGGCATTGTGGGAACATTGTGGGAGCCTCGAACATCTTCCGACCTGAAGACGTACCTATGAGGTTATTTCATTTTAGTTTTTCTTCCAATTCAGATTTTCTTCCCATTCCGAATGGGAAAGGGCCAATGGAATGCGTCCGAGAACATGTCCAAAGGAGGATATGGAGCGGTTAAATCGGTTCGTGTGCACGTGCTAGGTGTGCTTATCACATCGCAGGATCGTGAGTGGTGGCGGCAATTTTTTGTTGTTGGGGGGGGGGGTGCTTCATCTAGCAGCGGATTGACCACGGTTAATGATGATCATCGATCGTCACCAATGACTGGTCAGGGCGCAGCAGCCGTGAATTCTCCCAAGCGTTGTGGTGTGCGTGGTGTTCGTGGTGGGACGGTCACGTACGCATCTCTCGGCTCCGTGAACAAACTCCTTAAACCTCGCATTCCGTGCGCCCTATCTCTCTACAGATAGCCAAGTGAATCGGCATATTTAAAAAAAAAACACAGAAAGAGGGAATTATTTTTTGACTTCTAGAGGGCTGAGATGGGAATGTAGATTGTGAGGATGAAGAGCGTGTATTTTGTGTTTCTGTTATTATCTATAAGGCGGTTGGGGCAAGTGCTGTTAGCGAGCACCTATTTCAGGCTCACGAAGGAATGGTGCGGCCAACTACAACCTTGGCCGCCCTCGTCTTTCCGGTGCTGATGTCACTTTACAAAAAGTGTCTTATGGGATGTTTGTATGTCGGGTATCTGTGAATGTGGCTTACGTGCGGTTTGTACGTAGGCATCCGTGGTATTGACTGGGATGTGGTTTTATATCGTGATGTACGCCCCCTTATAAATCCACTGCTGCATGAAGGTGTTCCCCCACACTGTGTCGGTCGGTCATGGGGGTTGTTTGACCATACTTCACCGCACTGGTCCGTGCGTGTTTCGTGAGAGATGGTGGCCAGTGATCATGGATGTCGGCTTAAACGCGTAACGTGTGTCCCTACCTACGTGTGTGTTTGTGGGAACGGCGGCGCAGCAGGTTGGCACGTTGCTGTACTTACCCGGCCCCCCGAGTTTGATTCCCGCTCACGGCCAATGCCAGTGACGATTGTCTGAGCCAGTCCAGGGCCCCCTCCTAGTTCAACAAACGAGTACATAGTGTGGTGTGTAAACATCGGCACTTGGGTGCAATGTTAGCCACCCACCCTCTCGTGTACCGTGCCGGCCTTCATAGGTCCTTGCGAACAGCACTTTCCCCAAAATACTATTTGGGCTATACGGGGGGGGGGGGTGGGGGTCTTTGTCTTGTGTTGGCGTGGTGTACTTGCGTGCGTCTCATTAGACATGCATCTCCATTACGGATTAAATCACTTCGGAGGTTAGGCCAGAACAAATGAATGGTTTGAGACACGCATTTGTGGGACATGCACTGGGGAATCAACGCAGTCAGGCGGTCACAAACGTTGTGGCCTTTAGCCAACGTACATATGTGTGAACTTTTTTTCGCGCCGTACATAGCCAACCGTGTCAGTGATGAGTTGACTTGCGCTCCCACATCAAGTTAAAGAACAAGTCTGCTATACTTTTGGCTTTCTAGGATGGGGCTTGGATTTTTTTTCCTGTATGAAACGATTTGTTTATTCTATTTCTACCTACGTGACTTTAGCGAAAGAACCAAAGAGTATGATTTGTTTATTTGTTTTGTAATTAATTTTAATAATAGGACTCGTAATAAAGTAAGTTTGACTCTTGTTGTTTCAAATGAGGCGGAAGAATGGTATTGTTGATACAGATCTCCCAGTGTTACTTCTAAGACATTAGTTATTCTATAATTATGAGAACACAATTTGAATAATTCTGCTCTTAAGACAATATGACCGACAAATAAATTGTTGGTCATCTGGGGATTTGTGTGCGACAAATTTACACTGAAATTAATGTTCACTTCATCACATTTTTATTTGGGCAGAATTCCTTCCACTGTCTCCAATCCAGAAAATTGCCTGGCTTGCACATTCACGCCGTTTCCTCTTGATGCGAATCAAAGTGCAGTCGTCCGAAGTGCCAGTTTTCATGTTGTAGAAGATGGCGCTTCCAGTTTTATTCCAATTGAATTGTAGTTTCATTCCTATTGAATTTTAGTTTCATTTATTTCGATTTCAGTTTCATTCCTATTGAATTTCTGTTTCATTCCTATTGAAATTCACTTTCATTCCTACTGAAATTCACTTTCATTCATATTGAAATTCACTTTCATTCCTATTGAAATTCACTTTCATTTATTTCGATTTCAGTTTAATTCCGATTGAATTTCAGTTTTATCCCTATTGAATTAGAAAGTAAGCGAGCTGCGGTGAACACGTGTCTTTGTTAGGTGGTCTGTTAGGTTGGACCCCCGTTGTTATCCGGCACGACGTCCGACGTTTCGCCCCATGTGCCGTGCGGTGTTCTTCAGTGACTTAATGAGTAATTCGCAGTTCCTGACAAACCCCGGGAAGAAAAAAAAACTAGGTGGGAGTACATCCACAATGTTTGATGTCTGGTCAAACTGGCTATAATTTTTTTTATACAGTGGGCTTTAGGACAATGATGTCAGGTTAACGCTTAATTTACTATTATTTATTATGTTTGTATATATGTTGAACTTCTTTCATGCCGTACGTAGCCAACCGTGCTAATTTAAGATGTGGGGGTTGGACAACAAACGAAACACAAATCAGTTCTAAAAAAATTCGTTTTCAATCTTGGTTTAAAAGTGCATAGCTCCAGTGGCTTCCTAATATCGGAAGGAAGAGCGTTCCAGACGGCCACAGAGGCACGTCTAAAGGTGCGTGATGCCGGTGACCGTCTTTGTTCGACGGCTCGCCAATGTGAGCATTCGTTCCTCCCTTACTTCTGGCCTTGACTAATTCTCCCGCAATGCGATCACTGTCCGATGGCTAGCTGCTAGCCGAGGACGACTGGAGTTTGCGTGATGGTTTCCAATAATTTCCTGCCTATTTTCTATGCAGCCCCCCCCCCCCCTGTAAGCCGCCCCTTCCCCACGTAACGTGCTCAACCGTGTTGGTTGGGTCGCCATTTAAAAAAAAAAAGATTCTTAACTCGGTGGTCTTCACCCAAAACAAACATGACGAACATCAGCGGGTCAGCGTTTTGCACGTCAAGACAAAACCAACGGTGGTGCAGCAAAGAACCGCCCCGATGTGGAGATGGCTTGCCCTCATCTGCGGCTATAAAGCCACGGTCCCAACACTTGCCCCTCTGTCGTCCCATTAAGGGCAGTCTGTTTGTGCGGTTTAATATTTAACTCCGGTAAACACGGTCAGGCTTCTTTGCATTTTAATTTGCTCTGTTGTGGCTGTGTGAGATCTGAATTATGGTGGGGTTTTGGTGCTGGTCGTAGCATTTTACGTGGTGGGATTTTCGTCGTGACAGAAACCACATTTTATTTCTGAACTTCCGATTGCGATGCAGTTTCAGTGTAACTGATATTAACGTCAAGCAAACGTGTAGGCCGATGTTATAAATAAACGTATCATTTGCGGCATCGGTGGCATTATAGGTTTGGTCGGTGTGCCCTGTAAATCTTCCCCCATTGCGGCATCGCTCTCAGCGATTCTCTGTTCAGGGCTTCGTTAAAGTGCCACAGTATACATTGTTCTTGTGAAGCGGTGCATATAAAAAGTACTGAGCAAGTTACTTGGTGACGCTTGCCTTGGCAGTGGCTGCGCAAGCACACGTAACAAAACAAACGACAAAAAACTGGAGGCATTCGTCAGTAACTCTGTGGCCTTGAAAGGGAAAATATAGAAAAGAGGAGAAGTTTTGGGCGAAAGAAGGGGGGCCCCATCGTGGCACATGAGGGAGGGCCATTTCCCGAAATGTAACCTCCTGCAGTCATTGAGTAGCGACACGTTCCCAGAGATGCTCGTCAGTAGAAAATGACCTTAAATGAATATACAAATAAGCTATGAAATACGGGAACATCTTCTTGGTTCTTTCGGTAAAGTCACGTAGAAGGGAAGTAATAAAATAATACAATATAAAACATAATAAAATAATTCTCACGACGTTTCGACCACACCTGAGGACGGCTGCTTGCGTTGTGGCCGAAACGTCGTGAGAATTATTTTATTATGTTTTATTTTTATCATTTTATTACTTCCCTTCTACGTGACTTTACCGAAAGAACCAAGAAGATGAATCCCTGCAGTCACGAAAGCTTTAAATCGAAATATACGGGAACATTATCATAATAACACATCACTTCCCCTCTTGTCACTTTATCGCTCATCACCTTCTCTCTCATCGCTTTCTCTTTCATCACTTTCTCTCTCATCGCCGTATCTCTCATCTCTTTATCTCATCACGTTCTTCCTCGCTCTCTCTCTCTCTGTCGATGCAGCAGTCGTGTAGAGTTCCAGATGCGATTCGTGGATAGCCAAAGTTCACGAATGGCGAGGAAATCCTGTAAATATATTTCCTTTTAAGGCCACAGTTTTATGAACGAGTATGAGTGTAGAGTTAAGCTGCAACCCTGTGCGTTCATTAACGAATATTCGTTCTCAAGCTATACAATTGCACTTGCAAGAATCTCTCCACTTGTATATGTTGCATGTAACGGTTTCACGTGACCCCTGCAGTCACTGGAGGCCAAAATGTTAGTTAAACACTCGTGAATTGGCTGAAAACATCTGCATATATCGGGGGACTGCAGAGCTTGGGCACTTGTTGATAGCACCCTCTCCCCGCCCAACCTGCTTCCTTGCAGCTCGTCCGTGTGTCCTCAGCGATCGTGAGAAGCTAATTTTCTCTAACGACGATGCTCTATATATATCAAACGCTAAGCTGAACATCAACAGCGGGGTCAAGTGTGTCATGGCAGTCTACCATAGTGGGCAGGAGCAAGCGGGGAAGGTTGCCGTGACGAGCATCCCCTCGACCGAAGGCAACACATGTGGCTTAGTTTGCGACGGACATTCCAGAGGCTCAGGGAGCCACACTCCGAGCGCCTTAATGGGACAAAATGACGGGCTCCCTAGAGGGCCAATTTTGTCGTGATCACCTTTTCATAACTGCAGGGGCCTCTACTCAGAATTTCATAGCTGAAGGCTGCAAATTAGCTTTGAGGGACGGAAAAAAACAAGGGCATTGTTTAATTTGTTCCACACACACATATATATGTGGCGAATTGTCGGTGGGAAGGTTATGGATTGTTTGGGGCGTGCCAAAGCTGCTTGTTCAAGAGGAGCCTATTTCCGTAAACACCGCAAGATAATTATCCCAGACTTCCAGGCAGAGGCATTTTGCAGAAAAGGAAATCTATTACCTTGAAATTTACCACCACGGAATTATCTCAAGACCAATTAAGAACCCACACTGCGTATGGGCAATTAAAAAGAGCAATTACTGCAGAGGTTGCGGGGTGACGATTCATCAATTGGTGCGTGCGTAATTACAGAACGACTTTTAAGAGTGCAACGTAGATAATGTGTGATTCGTGTGTTCTTTTGCAAATTCCTCTTGTTGTTGCCGTCAGATAAATGACAAGTGTTTAAAAATATATATATAATTGTACCGGCAGTGAACATCAATAACAAAACAGTGGTTGCCCATAACACACGAATTGGATCAACAGAATCGGCTTAACATCGCAAGCACGATACTTTAACATCAGGCCAAAACGCCTACGTAAGTTGCGCGTTTATCCTTTTGCGCCTTGAGACATTAGTGGAAGGCGCCTTACAAATAAATGTAAATAATAATTATTAATTGAACACGTGACAAGCCTCACTAATTGGCCGCGTCGGGTGGAGGTGGTTTCACATTTTACATTTACGCGATCTCACCCCGAAGTCGCCCCCCACAGCGACCGCCGCTCTCTTACCGAGCGCCGTTTTGGCGGACGGCGGTTAAAGCGGAGCGCGGCGGCGTGGAGAGCGCTCGCGATCTGTGAAAGCGCCCCCCCCCCCCCTCGCTCAGTGTTCATCCTCACTTGCTGCCTGGACCCCGCTCCGCGAGCACCCGCGCAGGATTGACGCTGTGAGCAGCGCAACACTGGGACCCGCTCGCCCCCAGAGTAGACATCTGTGGGGGGGGGGGTGGGGAGTGAAAAAAAAGAGGTCATCGGGTTCCTCCAGTCGAAAGTCTAAAGTTTCTGATTCGGATTCTGATGCAGGTGGGTTCAGCGCAGCAGCAGCAGCATGTGCAGAAAATTAAACGCTAAAAATCAGTAGAAATCCTTGATTTCTTTAAAAATATGTTTCACCTTAACTACACTTTTGCCTTTCTGTTGGCTTGGCGAGTCGGTCCGCGGACGATATTAATTCGAGTAAAAATGTGCAATTTTTGTGAGGTTTCTTTTTGCACGGGGTCTGAGTGGGCTGGGGGGGGGGTAGTTTGAAACTGATCTAACGGTGGGCGAGCTCGGGTTGAGTAACGTTCACCATCTTCGGTGATTTCACTTGAAGCTGCAGATGAGAGAGGGGAGCCCGCCGCAGGGTTCGGCGTTTGCTGTCAAATTAGCGGGGCAACTGTGGCAGGGGAACCTCATTGTGACCTTGCTGTTTGCGACGTCGTTGCTATGCATCCTCGGCACACACACGCGCACAGACTCGGCCGCACGGGGGCCATGTGCATGTACTGCAAACACACACAAAGACAAAGATCCCCCGTATAGCCTTTGACCGACTGTTGGGGCAAGTGCTGTTAGCTGGCACCTATGAAGGCCGGCACGGCACACGAGCGGGTGGGTGGCCAGCACCACGCCCGGCCGCCTTTGTCTCCCTTGTGGCGACATCTACACACCGCACCAGGTACTCATTTGAGGCTGAGTCGACCTCGGGGAGGCCCGGGACCGGTTCAGATAATCGTCACTGGCGTTGGCCACGAGCGGGAATCGAACTCGGGTGCCTGGGTGTGTAGCGCGGCGCGCTAACCGCTACACTACCGCTCCCCATGCAAACACATACATGCGCACACACACACGCACATGAACAAGAACAAACACACAAAACGAAATCCACAGTCTATACCCATGTACCGCTTGCACACGTGCATCCACTTTACAGCTGGCAGCTCACTGGTGCAGCAGCAGCAGCAGGCAGCTCAACTTGCAATGCCCGCTGCCGGATTCAATCCAGCAAGCCCTCGCAATCTGCCGCGGCGGTGTCAGCCGGCGAGAGCGCTCACCGCTTGTGCTGTGTGGCAGCGGCGGTGGGGCGTTAATGCTTTAATTGCCTCGCGAGCACTTGCCACGGCCGGCCGTCCGCGGCATCAAACACTCGCAGCCAGGCGCGACATTTACTTGACCCTCTCTTCTCCTCCTCGTGCTACCGCTGCTGCTGTTCCTCTTCCTCCGTATTGTTGACGGGGGGGTGGGAGGGGTTGGAAGTCCCTACGCCGCTGCCAACCGGCTCTTAGCCCCCACACGCCACCGCCGTCGCCTCTCCGTCCCTCCGATCGTGACGCACGGGGGGGGCACGCGTCGGAGTGCGCGCTGACGGCGCCCCCCGGCTCGACTCTGCGAGCCCCTCGGGGTGACCGGTGGCGAAGGCGATGCCTCCCCTGGGGGCCCGGCCGCTCGCCGGACCTTTTGAATGGGAACGTACGTCGCACGCGACCGCCGATGCGCGTCTCCTGCGTCTCGACTCGCTGCGCGCGCGCCCGCGTGCGTGAGCGCGCGAGTTTTTTCCCCCTCCGTGTTTTTTTTTTTTGAGCGGTCATGTCAGTCGTGATGCTCTCGGCTGTGTGGAGAAGTCGTGTTCCCCCTTGCTTACTCTGGCCTGGGGTTGTGTTGGCAGCGGTGCGCGCTTTGCGAGAAGATCTCCCCGCGTGCGCCAGGCTCTCTTAACCCTCTTCAGCTGGACGGTCTCCCGGCGTCTGTCCGTACGTTCGTGTGTGGTGTGTGTGGTTTTTAATATATAATCAATGTCTATTTCACCCTCCACTTCCCCTTACTCCTCCCTCCGGCTAATGTCAAGATTGTGCCATTGCCGTCTAACTCTTCTCTCATCACAACCAGTGCCAAAGTCAAGTATAAGTTACACAGCTTTTATTCGGATACACAAGCGGGTCACGTTCATCAAAAGAGTTGAAGGGTTCTCGCCCAGACAGTGGTGTTATCACTGCTGACAACCAATGTCAAACTCGGTGTTCTGCTCAAAGATGAAAGCTTGCATTCACAAACACAAGTGTCGCACACTCTTGAGAAAGAGTAACTGAAAAATGTCTTCAATATAAGGTTTCATCTCTTCTTAACCCACCCGGCACACGAGGTGCCGTGCCGGCCTTCTTAGGTGTTACTCGCTAACAGCACTTGTCCCACGAGACTGTTCAGGCTATACGGGTGATCTTTGTATGTCTGTGTGTGACAACCGTGGGTGGGTTTGCATAGCAGTGGAAGACGGCCCCTGTGTTTGTTCAGTAAATGGATGCGGAGCCTCCGCTAGCGGAGCTGCTGAAGCTGCAGCTCCAGCTCACGTGTGAAGGAGTCACTTCCAGGGATCGAACCTCCCCCCCACCCTGATCACCCCCCCCCCACACCCTGATCACCCCTCCCCACCTCTCCCCACCTCCCACCCCATCACCTCTCCCCACATCCCCCCCCACCTCCCCGATCACCTCTCCCCACCTTCCTCCCACTCTGATCACCTTTCCCCACCTCTCCCCCCATCCTCCCCCCCTGATCACCTCTCCCCACCTCCCCCCCACCTCCCCCATCACCGCTCCCCACCTCCCCCCACCATCACCTCTCCCCACCTCCCCTCTCCCAACCACCCCTCTCCCATTCCGGATCAGGTTTAAGGCTCGGCCGCCTTGTGACCCTCACCGCCGCCGCTGTGTCCGCGCGTTACGTCCTGTTTGCTGTTTTTCTTTTGTGTTTCGGGAGACAAGTTTGTTTTAAACGGTGTTTTGGTTCTTCACGAACGCCCACCTCCCCCCCCCACCTCCGGCTTCTGAGCAACCTAAGCAAACAGCCGCCGAGGCAGATGTGTTTCTTTCTGCCGCGTTCTCGGCCCCCGGATAAGGGATAGAGGCCTGCTCCGTGTGCGTCTTGCTTACCGCCTCGATGTTAACAAAGGAACTCTTTCACTGCCTGGACGATGCACTGCGCTCGGGATGCAAACGCTAAGGGGCGGGTGGAGCCCCTGTGACTTTGTCCCAAGCAGGTGCTCCCTGAAGTGCTCGCACTTTCCATCTCTGGTTGAAAGGGTCAATGCGCTCGCTGTGCCCGTCCGTCTATCTGTCGTCTGGAACATTGGGTCACGATAATTCTCGTAAACGTGTGACCCCAGCGTAAATGATCCGTTGGTATGGCGTTGCGGTGCTATGATGGAATTGGCCCAGACAAAATCGGGCAAATTGATCAAAGAGCAAATAAATAAAAACCCAGTGACAAATAGGTAAACCTTCTCGGCCAACGTGATGAGTTCACACGACACGCGTGTGCCGCCGCTCCTGGTGATGTGATCACGTGTTGATGTCTTTTTTGAGGAATGAAATGCTCTACTTACGAGGTTAAATGGGCGCTGGAAAGCATTACAGAATCCATGGGTATGCACGGTTTCTCTTCCTTGTTTATAAGATTCGTGCCCTGCCCCCTCCAAAAAAATAAAGGGCAACGAATTACTTCATATTTGTACACAGCTTCTTATAAATCACCACTCGGCCTGTGAACTCTCAAGTCTGCAAGACGTTAGCACTTCCACTCTCGCGCCACAATCTCATAGCGACTTTAAATAATGTTGCTATTTATTTTACCAGGTAAGGCCCACTGAGCTATATAGCCCTTGTTGAGAAGTTGACGTGGCCACAATCGATAGCTCAACAAAGTGGCTCATCGTGTGGAAAATTCTAGCAGCTTAATAGTTTAAACACGTTATGAGACCTTCTTTACCAGTGGCAAAATATAGTGATAGGTTTTTACCCTTTAAACTGGTACAAAACTGACACCTTTATACAAGGCATCATGTTTGCAATAACCACAACACAAGCAGTCGAAATGCAGGTTGCGTCATCTGGTCCAACACCAATGGAGACTAGGCTCTAAGGAAAGCTGTCTCGGGTGTGGACCAATCAACTTCAACGACAATGCATATCATTACCATTATCAGAGTTGTTTCTTTTTGTTTGCATTTTGACTGCTTGTGTTGTGGTTATTGCAAACATGATGCCTTGTATAAAGGTGTCAGTTTTGTACCAGTTTAAAGGGTAAAAACCTACTACTAGTCTAAACACGTGTTTCTCAAGGTGGAGAGAAAAACCGGAAGACCCAAAGAAAAATCCTTGCGACCACGGGGAGGACATGCAAACTCCATGTATTCAGATGTCAGGGTCGGGATCGAACCCACGACGTTTTGCATATCGGGCGAGGTAGTTAACATCTCGCCACCGTGGTGCTATTAATTTCCACATGACAAGCCACTTCGTTGAGCTATTATTTGTGGCCAGGTTGCTTCCGAAAACGAGCTATATAGCTTAGTGGGCCCTTGTGGAGACGTTGACGCGTGATAGTTGGCGGAGCGTGACGCGTGACGCGTGACGTTTGTGTCTGCGTGTGTGTCTGTGCGTGTGTGTGTGCGTGTGTGTGTGTGTGTGTCTGTGCGTGTGTGTGTGTGTGTCTGTGCGTGTGTGTGTGTCTGTGCGTGTGTGTGTGTGCGTGTGTCTGTGCGCGTGGTACAGGTGTTGAGGCTCTGCGTGGGTACCAGGTGAACCTCCAGGGCCTACGCGGAGACTTTGGCTACTCCAAGTGCGAGCAGATCCTGCTGGACAATCCGCTCACCGCTGCCGACGTTGACAAGGTTGGATTGCGGGTTCACACGTAATAATAATAATAACAACAACAATTTAGAAACTTGTGTCGGTTCACTGCTGGATGAAGGCCTCCGGGGGGGGGGGGGCACGGTGGCAAGATGTTAACTACCTCGCCTGGTATACAGGACATCGTGGGTTCGATCCCGACCGCGACCCTCATATTTGGAGTTTGCATGTCTCTCTACCCGTGGTTGGACTTTTCTCCGAGTTGAGAGTAATTTGGCTGCTTTAAATTTCCACATGATGAGCCACTTTGTTGAGCTATCGATCTTGGCCAGGTCGCTTCTAAAAAAGAGCTATACATAGCT
Source organism: Lampetra fluviatilis (assembly GCF_964198595.1). Taxonomy (NCBI): domain Eukaryota; kingdom Metazoa; phylum Chordata; class Hyperoartia; order Petromyzontiformes; family Petromyzontidae; genus Lampetra; species Lampetra fluviatilis. Next base: position 4,166,668 of record NC_136308.1, read on the forward strand.
CAGTGTGAGCCTTACCTGGTGAAAAAAATTGTCGGTAGTTAAAAATCGTTTCCGCTGTGTTCTCCGCAGGAGTTCGTTTACGACGGCTTCGACTACCTGCAGTTTGGAGCCGACTACTACATCACGGTGGACCCGGTGCCCTTCCCTGCGAGCGGCGAGCGCGAGTTCGCAGCGGTGGAGTTCACCGCTCGCTGTGAGTCCCAGCTTCTGCTTCTGAGCGAGAGAGCGTGAGAGAGCGTGAGAGAGCGTGAGCGAGCACGAGAGAGCGCGAGAGAGCGTGAGCGAGCGCGAGAGAGCGTGAGCGAGCGCGAGAGAGCGTGAGCAAGCGCGAGAGAGCGTGAGAGAGCGTGCGGACAGTGCGGGAGGCAAGCGAGTCAGTGATTGCGGGGAGCACGACTGCAGCGGGTTGGCGCATCAGGCTACGAACCCGGTGACTCGAATACAATTCCCACTCGTAGCCAACATGTATCTATATTGAACTTCTTTCGCACCATACGTAGGCTACCTTGCTAATAGGAAGTGCTCAAAATGCTTTAACGTTCTGTACACACGCGAGTCACTCTCGTTCGTGTGCTCAGTTCCTATTCAGATTTTTTTTCCCTTTACAATCCGCATTTTGAAACGGCAAATGCAAGAAGTACCGTTATGAAATGAGTGGTTGGTCAGTGTGGCCGCAGGAAGGTCCGAATAGTCACTAAATTAATTCTAGATTTGAAGCTTTCGTGACTGCAAAGATTCATACTCTTAGGTTTTTTTGGTAAAGTCACGTAGGTAAAAAAAAAAAGAAAATAAATCAATTAAATCACGACGTTTCAGTGGTAACACAAGCTTCCTTCATCAGGTGTAAAAAGGCACAGCTGTGCCTTTTTTTTTTACGCCTGATGAAGGAAGCTTGTGTTGCCTCCGAAACGTCGTGATTTAATTGATTTATTTTCATTTATTATTTTTATTCTTACCTACGTGACTTTACCGATAAAAACCTAAGAGTGTAGTCACTAAATTATTCCATCATGTGGATCCCCGTGTCACCTCTGTTTGTTCTGTGCGGTCCCTATGGGTGTGCGATGGGGGGGGGGCTCCGGTTATTTTTGTGGAGCCTCTGATGGAAATTGCTGGAATCTCATGGTCTTCGGTGGCCTCTTTGGGTCGTGGGATTGGGTGGTGGTTCCGTTGATTCTTCTTTGGCTTCTGATGGTTTCCACGCGGCTCCCGCTTCGCCCTGGTTAACGGCGATGGCCCCAGTCGGGCGGCACGGCTCCCGCGTGTCCGTAGAGCCGCAGCGAACAAGTCCCGTTTGCGCTCGCGCTAAACCCGGCGCCTTTGGACCCAGGTCACCCTCCAGCGGCGTAGCGTTGGCTGGAGGCATCGCGTCCCCTTGGGGCAAGGAATGAAATGGGGGGGGGGGTGGTGGGGCGCTGTCCCTGCAGCACGGTGCCTGGACCTCCTCGACACGCCGCACCTCCTGCACATTGCAGAGCTACAACCCAACTCGTACCCTCACAGCTCTTGGCGAGTTCTCTCCCCCCCCCCCAGGTTGAACAGTGGTGCAGCTGGGCTTAGCGGGACCCGCCGGGTGGGGGGGTGGGTGGAGGGCGCGGGTGGGGGGGGCAGGTTGGGGACATGTGGCCCCGATGTAATGGGGCGGGCGGACGGGGCGACGGGGCAGCTCTTTTCATGACGCATCAAATGGGAAGCGACTGGGGGGTGGGTGGGGGGGGTGGGGGGTGGGGGGCGATTTAATGCACGCAGTGGCAGGGCCGACGCGCAATAACGCGGCCTTTGTTTGCCGTCCTCAATCGCTGGCTGGCCGCGATCCTAATTGGGTGCAGAGCAGGGGTTGTTTGTGATGCCTTTGAACCCTTGCTCCCTTTCCACCCTGTTGAGCGCATGTCGCGTTCTCTGGGCCCCCCCCCCCCCCATTGTCAGCCCCTCCTCCCCCCATTGTCAGGGGCCCCCTCCCATTGTCAGGACCCCCCCCCCATTCTCAGCCCCCCCCCCCATTCTCAGCCCCCCCCACCACTCACATTGTCAGGACCCCCCCATTCTCAGGGCCCCTTGCCCCCCCCCCACTCACATTGTCAGAACCCCCTGAATGCCGAGCCCTCTCTCGGTGCGACCCACTCGCCGGCTCGGCCGCGGTCGATCTGACTACCGCGACGTTTGATGCCCGGGGACGCTGGGGGGGGGGGGGGGGGGTGAAGATAGCCGCGTTGGTAAATTTTGCGAGGAGGTGCGTCGACGTGGATAATGGTGCGTGGCGCACGGATAACAGCTGAGCTTTGGTTTTTGTTGTTATAGCCAGATCGCAGGCGAGGTGGTGCAGCAGCAGGAGGAGGAGTAAGGGGTCATTAGATAGGGTCGCCACAGTGGTGTGAGATGTTAACTACCTCGCCTGGTATACAGGAGGTCGTGGGTTCGGTCCCGACCCTGACGCCTGCATATAGGAGTTTGCATGTCATCCCTGTGTTCACGTGGGTTTTTCTACGGGTCTTCCGGTTTCCCCCTCCACATTTAGAAGCATGCATTTAGAGTATTTGGCTGCTATCAATTTCCACGCGATAAGCCACTTCGTTGAGCGATCATTTGTGGCCAGGTCGCTTCTGAAACAGAGCCACATAGTTCAGTGACCCTTACCTGGTAAAATAGTTTATAATCACCAGGAAGGAAAACGCCCCCCAGAGGACCACCTCTGGGGGGGGGGGGGGGGGAGATGGAGCAAGGATAATCCCGCACGTATGCAGATGATGGATGTATCGATGGATCGCGGTATCGAGATGCCCCCCTCGAGAGACGGCGATGGCTTGGTGCAGCCTCCCTCCAGCAGGGCATCAATCGCGGCGAAGACGACGAAGAGCCATTGAGACCGGATGCGTGTCTCTGTTGAGAGAGTTTAAAAAAAAATCTAACTCATTGGACTACGTGGACAACAAATCTTTCCGCACGGAATTGCCCAGATAATGTTTGCAGCAGACATTTCTCTTACATAACTGTTATGGTTACGTGTACGTTACGGTTCCTCTACAATGACGTGTTTGTTTACCAAAGATATTCTCTCATACTTTCAAGACTCATTTTGCATGAGCGTCCTACTTTGGCAGAATGACCCAGAGGGATGCTTTGGCACTAGCTGCGTTTTTCAAAGTAAAGTATTGAGCAAAACTCAGACATACCGATACGAATAATAATTCCAGTAGAATCTGGATATAAGCTCGCCTTTTATAAGCACAGTTCAGGTATGAGCAACATCACCGCAATATCGCACTGGTTGTGTAAAAGGTGAAGGGTGTTTCTAACACAAGCACACTACTTGGGATATAAGCACAGCCGGCCTTGCTCCTGAGGAGCGTGCTTATATCCAGCTTCCACTATAATAATGCATTCATAATGTAACAAAAACAAACACGTGTTGACCATCCCACCTGGCACGGCTTCATAGCACCAAAGGCCGCGTTCGTCGTATCGGTGAACTTTGGTTGACAAGTCAAAGCGATCTCCATCAATACAGCGCTCACCTCCCGTTTATCACTCTGAGCCAGTGATGGAAATTCCACATTTCTATGGTAGGGGGTAAGTCTACCCATAGGACCAACCACTCTTGACTTCCCCACAAAGTTTAGTACTTCTTTTATCGCCCCCCGCCCCCCCACCAAAGTGTGACGATGGGCCGTGTCAACCTCCCCCCACCCCCCACCGCCCCTTGAGACAAGATTCGAATTCCTCGCAACCTTCCGATCTCCCCACCGAACAATCCCCGAATCCACACGCGGAGCAGTGCAGCGTCTCGGGAGGGTAGCGAGTCGCGCGTCCGGCCAGGCGTGTAGCTAAACACCACACGAAGCCACGCTGCGTCGCCCGTCGGTGCAGATGCCACCTGGACCCTGTGCTGCTGCTGGCTATAGGCTGAGAAACCCGTAACGTCTTGAATGCAGAAACACGATAGCATCTCTCTCTCTCTCTCTCCGCTCGACTCGTGACTCTGATCTTAAGGAAGGGGGGGGGGGCAGGAGGGGGCCTGGGTTTTGGCCGTGCGTGAGAGAGGCCGGGACCACCAACAATCGTATAAAAGGGGGTCATGGATGAGCGGGTGAGGAGGAGGGGGGGGGAGTACACCCCGAGGGCTTTTGTTTGATATCTTTTGGCTTTTGTTAGAACCCAGCCACATGTGGGAGTCCCAAAAGTCGTTGCAGCAGTGTTCGTTCCGTGCAGAAGAAATAATAATAATAAAGAAGAAGAAACTATTAAAGTTTTTTGTTTGTTACGTATGTCTATTGTATTTTTGCTGCTTGATATAAAGAGGGGAGCGTTTGCATAACTCGTGATAGTCGCGTGTACCAGCCATTCTGTGTGCAACTTTACTTGAGACGCACGCTCATCTATGGATAAACAAGTTGTTAAGTCGGTTAAACAAATATTAATATCTTGTGCAAAAAGTGGCACTAACTAAATAATACCTTTTTTTTTTCATCGATTGTGAATTTAAGATTTCACGTTTTTTCGTCTTATTAAGAGTTCAATTTAACCAACACATAATTCCTGATCTCCCCCCCCCCCCCCCTTTAACACATCTAATACTCAATCCCACGTTGGTTAACATTCCAATCTTTTGTGATACATAAGCACAAATAATATCAAGCATCTAACAAGAACAACGGTGCAAATTCGAAGCGTGGCTGATGAGAAAACATTACCGTTTGGCGACTCGCGATGCGCAAGCACACGAAACAGAAAGCGCCTCGCCACCCTTCGTGAATCACACCGTGTGTGTGGCCCTTACAAGGACAAAAAACTACCTGTAATTGGCGATATTTCTGCCAATGGCTCTTCAGAGCACATGTACGATTTTATGTTTTTTTTTATTTTTAAGTAAGTGTAATCGACGAATGTGTTATGGGTTCGTTTTCTTTTCTGCTAATGAGAAAAATATGTTGACTCGTGCCGATTTATGTAAGAGGTCATAACACGCTTTCCGCTGACATTGCCCGCTCAGCCTTGAACTTTGAGTCGTGGCTTGTCTTGTCATAATTAGAATTTTACGCTGTTATGCTGTTATTGTATTTTGTATCTCGTAAAAAAATGCCTAAATGTGCACAACTCGTGTGTGTATATACGAGTGCTTTGACCGCTCTCTTAACAACTGCACACACACACACAAACAAGGAAATTGAATTCACTCACTCCAATGCGTTTTGACATTTCAAACACACACATGCACTCGCTTGCGGCAAGAAGGCTTGTGCACACGAAACACAAACAGTAAGGTCTCTGTTTAGCTTTTCGCTGCACCGTAGGGGAAAGTGCTGTTCGTGAGCACCTATTACAAGCCTGCATGTCACACACCAGGGAGGAATGGGGTGGTCATCCAGCACCATGCCTGACCACATTTTGTCTTCCCACCCAGCGCTGGAGTGTGTAACGGGCCACATCAGGCACTCATTTGAAGGCTACGTTGACCGAGCCGCTAATGTTATCCATGGCGTGGAATCAAACCCCCCTTGGGGGTTCCTTGAGTTGTGACACAGTGCGATAACCACCGATCCACCAGTACACACCGATGAAACTAATGTTTCCATCCCTCGTTTTTTGGATTTGAAAAACGAAATGTAACCACCCCCCCCCCCCCATTCAGATTTTTAACATCTCGGCATCTGCTGGCCAAACATCGTTGTGGTCAGGAGAAAAAAAATGATTGAGATAATTTTTTTGTTCCAGGGGTGGGGGGGGGGGAAGGGGGATTGTTCCAGGGAGGCAGGGGCAAAATGTGGGGCAGAAGAACCGTGGCATTTTAAGTTGAGCGAGGGTTCTGGGAGCAGTTTGCCCGTAATTTAGGTCTAAAATTACTGCATTCCTGAAGCCACTAATCTTCTCTGATGCAGGCCACGCTCGCAACGTTTTTTCTCTTCGCTCACGGCTCGAGACAGTTGTTTTAAACTTTGCCCCGGCCGAGTACGGTAAACAAAAGACATTTTTCCATCGCTCACAATACCGTACATCACCCCTCCCACTCCACCCTCCTCGTTCGCTGCAGCGACCCTTTCTGTTATTTCTTCGCTTTAATAAATTAAGATGTTATTTTGATGATTCGCTCGTAACGAATCTCATTCGGTGACCTGGAGGTTTGTGTGTTCGCAGCAAAAAAATGTACCCCGGGTCCTTCGCATGCCTCCGCCAGTCTGATTGATTGCGAGCGCACGCGTGAGTTGACTCGTGGTATATTTTTGCCATGCCGCGAAAATACACAAAATTTCGGCTGTTAATCTTACCGTGGGGCCTCTACTTCAGCTGAACCGTGTTTCTGTCCGAGAACGCAATTACACGTTGGTTATGAATGCCCACCGCGCTCGTTTCAGACGGACGTAAGTTTACATTTTTCGCATGGTTCGACTCGAAATGTTTTTGGGCTCCTTCTTCCGCTCGTGCCGAGTTTTAAGAAATCTATTTTACTTCAAATACATTTATATAGAGGCTGCTACAAATATACAAGACTGCGTGTGTGTGTTTTTCATCCGTTTGGTGGAAATAGATTCACATTGAGCCGAGGTGAAAGCTCTCTCTGCGTACAGTTCGAAAGGCCCCTCGAATGACCCGTTGATTGACTTGTGTTTTTCTTGCCAGGGCCAGAACCTTTTTAATTGTGTTGCATTTATTTTCCTTTGGGTAGCCGTCCTTTACGGGCAGCGGCAGATTAGGCACAGGGAGAAGCACGCTTAACTTTTTATTCTAGATTTGAAGCTTTCGTGACTGCAAGGATTCATACTCTAAGGTTTTTTCGGTAAAGTCACGTAGGTAAAAAGTAAAATTAAAAGTTAATAAAAGTAATAATGGAAATAAAATAAAATAATAAATCACGACGTTTCGGAGGCAACACAAGTCTCCGTCATCAGGTGCTAAATGCAGTAATTTTAGCTGTGACGGTCCAACCTGATGACGGAGACTTGTGTTGGCCTCCGAAATGTCGTGATTTTTATTATTTTATTTTATTTCCATTATTACTTTTATTAACTTTTAATTTTATTTTTTTACCTACGTGACTTTACCGAAAAAACCTGAGAGTATGAACTTTTAATCTTGGACTTCTGCAGCCAGCAGCACACTGTTTTGTAAGAGTAAAAATAATCTGTTGCCCGATAAACGCTTCTTCGCCGTAACCTGCGAAGATTACCCGTCGTAGATTTGAAGCTTTCGTGACTGCAAGGATTCATATTCTTAGGTTTTTTCCGGTAAAGTCACGTAGGTAAAAAAATTAAAATTAATAAAAGTAAAATAAAATAAAAATCACGACGTTTCGGAAGCAACACAAGCCTCCGTCTTTAGGTGGAACAGTTACAGCACTTGGTACAGCTATCGTGCTGTGACTGTTCCACCTGAAGACGGAGGCTTGTGTTGCTTCCGAAACGTCGTGATTTTTATTTAATTTTTATTTAACTTTTATTAATTACATTTTTTTTTACCTACGTGACTTTACCGGAAAAAACCTGCGAACATCACCGGTCGTACCGGTGGAGGTGCAACCCCTGCGATTATTTTTCTCGCTTCACTTCTGGTGGGGAACAGGCCAGTCGTGTACAGTAATTGGCCAGACAGTAACATTTAATTTGTCATGAACTTAATTGACCGTTCATTTGTCGGGTATAATTTCTGCGTTTGACTTAATTTTTTGGGACGATTTTTGCCCGCCGTTGTCTTGGCTGCTTTGCTTGGTCGTGTTGAGGAAATGGTTTTTTTAAATCATTTGCCAGCGTCGGTTAATTTCCATCTAATTTCTATCATTTCCCCCCGCAGACTTGTACATTTTTGTCGGCTTACGGGCCCGACCACTAACTGGTGTGCACACCCTGCTGCTCTTAAGTCTGAGGATTTTCTCTTTTTAAACCGTGACCCTTTCTATGGGAACATTGCTCATGCTGTCCCCGCACGCTCACTGCCCACCAAAAGGCCCCCTGGCGTTTTTCTTAGCCGGCCGACCATTGTGTGTCGCACCCCGGTACCCTTGACAATAACGGACACGTTGGCGAACGAACTGCAAAGCCGGAACATTTTTTATTTACATTTTTTTTGCACCCAAGACCGCGCACGAAGTTGTTGGCACCCGGCCGGGCGCATTGGGGAATGCGTGCTTAGGCGTCTCTTGTATTGTTGCTGCAGTTCCACGTCTTTTTATCTCGACCACGTGGGAACCTGTTGAGGTTCCGCCTCGGCTTTCGCAAGGTAGACCTGGGAGAAGTTTGCACCTGATGTGCCTCGGTCGTGTTTGTGCTCTGAAATAAATGTCACGTCGTGACCAAGTTCACCCCCTCGCGGTGATTCCACAACCATTTTCGCGAATCCTTATTGGCGATTTAAGAATCACGACACATTTCTAGGAATCGATAATTTTTTTTACAAATGCGCGACGAGCGTACGTTGATGCTAACTCGATTCATGGATGCATCGCTCCACCCCTAAAGTGGCCGCAAACGCCACGAATTGACGCACGAGCTTGTGTGCGGTTCCGTCAGCCGGACGGGCGGCCGTAACGTGTGCTCGGCAGGGAGTGCGGGGGTTTACCATGATGTACAGTGGTTTGCAATAATGTGCCCGTGATTTTCCATGGTGTTCTGTGGTTAGCCATGATGTGCAGTGGTTTGCCATGATGTGCAGTGGTTTGCCATGGAGTTGCCGTGGTTAGCCATGATGTGCCGTGGTTAGCCATGATGTGCCGTGGTTAGCCATGATGTGCAGTGGTTTGCCATGGAGTTGCCGTGGTTAGCCATGGTGTGCCGTGGTTAGCCATGATGTGCAGTGGTTTGCCATGGAGTTGCCGTGGTTAGCCATGATGTGCCGTGGTTAGCCATGATGTGCCGTGGTTAGCCATGATGTGCAGTGGTTTGCCATGGAGTTGCCGTGGTTAGCCATGATGTGCAGTGGTTTGCCATGGAGTTGCCGTGGTTAGCCATGATGTGCCGTGGTTAGCCATGGTGTGCCGTGGTTAGCCATGATGTGCAGTGGTTTGCCATGGAGTTGCCGTGGTTAGCCATGGAGTTGCCGTGGTTAGCCATGGAGTTGACGTGGTTAGCCATGATGTGCAGTGGTTTACCATGGCGTGCAATGGTACCATGATGTACAGTGGTTTGCAATAATGTGCCCGTGGTTTACCATGGAGTTGCCGTGGTTAGCCATGGTGTGCAGTGCTTTTCCATGGTGTGCAATGGTACCATGGTGTACAGTGGTTTGCAATAATGTGGCGTGGTTCGCCCATGGTGTTCTGTGGTTTGCCATGGAGTGCCGGGGCTCCCCAAAGCGTCGTTTGCGAGGGGTGGTGGTGCGTGACTGAAGAGCTCCCTCCTCCACACCCCTGCGCCTCCACGCCTCGGGACCTTTTCTTTAGGATTGTCTCCTGAGGTTTATTTGGGGGCTGTCTCGCTTGGGAGAGCCGTTTTTGTGTGCCGCTGCCCCGCGCGAATCGCACACTAACAGGGCCTTAGCAGGGGGGGGAGAGAGAGAGAAAGGGAGACGACTTGCGGATCTGCAGAAATCTGCAGAAGCTTCCAACTTCGCTGCCGCTGACTCGCTCGCGCGAACCCGTGCTGTGCTTTTAATCATTTTGGGGGGAGGCGATGGCGAGGACGATGCGGCAGATTGCGTCAACCTGCTTCCTGACGTTAATTCGGTTCAAAGCGAAGGTTTCGTTTGACCCTATAATGACATTGGGGCATGATTGGGAAACGCTCCGTTGGCAATGTGGCACATGAGTTGAGTGTACACTCGCGTGTGCGTGCGTTTGTGAGTCTTCATGTGCGCGCACGCATCTGTCGCCGTCGGCTAAATCCATTTAAGTCGCACGTCATTGTTAGAAATTTAGTTTGGTGCCTTGATATCCCATGTGGCTTAAAGATGCGACCGTATAGATGTACAACGATTCATCGATTTAAAATCAATGTTTACATTCGCGATAGACGCTTTGGGATCGTGCCCATGAAATAATATCATTTGCACAATTTATATATGTGTCCATGTGTGTGTGTGTTACCCGCTTTCCAGTTAAGGTTTTTTTTAAACAAGTGTTGTTTTACTTCATTTGTATTTGTAAATAACTATGATGGAAAAATGTGGACACGTTCTTCTAACAAAAATTACATTGCTCACAAAGAGTCTAAAAGTGTACACGTCTGTTGTAACTTGTCAAATAAATGCACTTAGGATGCCGTGAATACGTTTTAATTCTGCATAAACTGCACGTGATAGATTCCATCCAATCACAGACAGTTAAAATCAGGACGCCTGCAATAAAACCAATGCATAATCACAGCACAATGCTCCAGTAGTGTCCGTAAAATGTTAAAACTGTAAGATACACAAGTTATTTACGTTAAAAACACCACGGTTTTGATTTCGGGCGACTAATTTCCCCTGGTTATAAATGGGACCCAACGTGGCTGTGAGTGTGTATACGTCTTGGTGTGTGTGTGTGTTTGTATACGTCTGTGTGTGTGTGTGTTGGTAAAGAGCGATGGTGCCATTCGTGTGTACGGTAAACACTGCGCTTCCTGACACCGTTAAGAGGCCAGCCCTGAAACCCGCAGCAAACACAAAAACAACTGGAATGGCTTTTTATTGACGCTATTAAATAAAAGTGCTTGGCCTGCAGCCTTTTTACAAAGATCATTAAAGTCCCCACCAAATTTAGTTGCCTCTGAATGCCTTAGGTGGCATTAAAAGTTTATGGCTGGCACCAAAACAGCCTTTATTTTCGAGGGAGAGGCAATGGGTGAGGGGGACGAAGCTGCGACTTTCTGCTCCCAGTGGCCGACACAACACAAACATTTGTTAATACTCAAGCGAGCCCGGTGATCCCCACGTGGTTATTGCACCACCTCCATTGCGAGGTCCCGGAGGTCACGGGAGTTGTGAAGCTTCGTCAGCCTCCTCCACGGCGGTCGTCCAAAAGTTGTATCAATTTTATCGACCCTCAACCGAGGGGATGATAGGTCGGGTAAACTCCCCAACCAGGATTTGAGCTCGCATCCAACCATGGCGGTGAGATGCCTGGTATACACGAGGTCGTGGGTTCGATCCCGACGCTGATGCCTGCTAATTTGGAGTTTGCGTGTCTCTCTCTCTCCCCGTGGTCACGTGTATTTTTCTCCACATTTAGAATCAACATCACGCGTTTACAGCATATTTTTTTACAGCATTTGGCTGCTATAAATGTCCACCCGCCAAGCCACTTCGTTGAGCTAGCATTTGTGACAGCCAGGTCGCTTCTGAAAAAGAGCTACATAGCTTGGTGGGCCTTACCTCGTCAAATAAAAATATCTGTACGTGTGTATTTTGAACCTCTTTCGCACCGTACGTAGCCAACCGTGCTAATAGTTTCCAGTTGCCGGTCACTTTCCTCTACCGCTGAGACACCGCGCCGGCAATTTTTGATGTTGCTTCATGGCATGTGTCGCACGGCAACCACACCGAGCCCCGATTTGTGTTCTTGACGACAGGAGGGTTGCGGTGGGCAATGTGGGGGGGGGGGGGGGCACTATGTTCTCTGCGAATAACTTTGATCTTGCCTAACCTTTGTTCACCGCATGGGTTATGTTACTTTCGCGGGCCAATGTGTAATTGGTTATACATCTCGGGGTTTGGGGATTATTCTGCGTCGGTGAAAGCAACAACGGGGGGGACCCGTTGTCACGAGACCGTCCCAGCCAAGGGTCAACTCAGTCCATCATCCCTCCAGGGCTGGGTAAGACGAGCAACACGTGGCCAGGATGGAAAACCGCATTGTGGGCAGTCGACAGTGGGGGGGGGGGGGGGGTTCGATGTAGAGGATGGCCTCGGGCATAGAAATGTGGAGTTTCCACCGCTGGCTCAGGACTTGTCAGGGAGTGGTGACGGGGGGAGGGAGATGTTGACCCTCCGTGACTCTTGCTGAACCTCCGTGTCTGTCTAATTTTCCTTCCGTCGAGTGAGCACAAAGCCTCCAATCACGAGGCTGAATGGCGCCAATAAAACGCGTCCCACATTTGTGACACGGGCCCCCTGGTGAGCTGTAGCTATGAACTCAAATTTTACGGCTTTCTTGAGGATCAGATTAGGCCTAGGTGCCCCCAAGTCTGCCATTCACACGCACGCACCCCCACCTCCACGTGCGTGCGTGCGGCCGTAAACAGGAGGTCACCCTGGGGTTAATGTTGGGGCGAGATGAGAGGATCGGTGAGAGGTGGGAGGTGGGGTGGTGTTTGATGGCAGAGGGGCTGGGTCGGGGCGGGGGGTACACCGCCACCACGTACGGTCAGGGGTGCGGGTAAGTATACTTCAGTCGGGTCTCCTTGCAGGGGAGGAGGAGGGAGGGGAGAGTGAAGAGAGATGGAGGAGAGGAAATGCGGGAGTGTTTGCAGGCACTGCCCAAAGTGGTGGGACAGTCGATGAACGACGGCAGCCAGAGAAAGCTGCACGCCGCCGCCACTCCAGGAGTTTGCACGAAGTTTAGATCAAGTGGGTGGGTTAAGCGCGGCCTTTTAATGGGTGCCGGGAGAGTGGGGGAGCTGGTCACAGTAGACAGGACACAGATACTACAGGGGTCAACACTCGAGTTGTACTTTAATTTTTGTAGCTTTTTTTTTGGATTTCCAATCGTGGCCCGGTTTCCTTGGCGAGGAGGGGGGGCCTGGCTGGAATATTCTGAAAAGTGGCGCTCTCGCGAAAAACGCTTAAACTGCGCGCTCGCTTTGTCGTTCGTTAAATTTGGCGGTACGTCGTTAAATGTGGCGTCACGTCGTTCTGAAGTTGTGGCTGGGGGGGCGTCTGACGGTGTGCGTCTTTTAACAGCTGGGCATCAACATGCACGAGGCTCGTTTGGTGGAAGTAGACTTGAGTTTGGTGTGACTGCCATCTCTCCCCCGACTACAAAACGTCAGTCGGTCAGCGTCCGGTATCTGACCAGTGAACGCGATACACCGCTGATGGGCAACCCCCAAACGAGTCGGTGGGCCATACGAGCCGCCCTCCTTCACCCTTGTGGGTGCCGCAAGCTCGACATCGTGCTAACCATAGCCCCACACATCATCACCCCTAGACACACCTAGACCCCAGGGCCACCACGAGGCGCTCCACGGGACGTAGGTTACCCACCACAGGTGTCGTGTATAGTGTAGTGTAAAGCACGTGTAGTGTAGCATTGTGTGCAGTGTATAGTGTATTGTTAAGCGCGTGTAGTGTATAGTGTAGTATGTAGTATTGTGTGTAGTGTGTAGTGTAGTGTGTAGTGTAGTGTGTAGAGTGTAGTGTAGAGTGTAGTGTAGTGTATAGTGTAGTCTATAGTGTAGTATAGTGTAGTGTATAGTGTAGTGTATAGTGTAGAACAATGATTAGCAATCCAGATGAGTCAGCGGGTCACGTGAGCAGCCCTCCTTCACCCCAGTGGCCGCAAACTCGACATGGTGCTTGTGCACCGACCATGGCCCACGCATCACCCTGGAGACACCTAGACTAGGCCTCCATGAGGGGCACCACGGGATGGAGGTTTGCTCACCACTGCCCTACACACCCATTGTGACTCACGAAACGCCAATCGCCTCTTTTTGCAAGGGCGGACCTGGGTTACACCGAAACTCAACGCATTCGGCAATAACGCCGTGGCCGTAACAGAAAAATATAATGGGCAACGTTTTTTGGCAGTGGCCATTCTTTAGAGCACGTAATTTATGTGCTCAGTATGAGGGCCCATTTGCCAGAAACATCAGCCTCATGTATATACATCCGTTGCAAGGCACTGGTAATGACGATCGTGGTGATGTTTTTTTTTGCTGTGATTGTGCTCCACTACCAAGGCAATCCCTCAACTTTTTGTAAGACAAAAAACAAACAAAACAACCGATAATTGAATCGAATCGCTCCTGCCCTTGGATTATCACCACAGCAGATGGGTTTTGTTAAAACCACCTAAAAGTGTGGCGTGAGGTTTTAGCGAGCGACTGCTGCGTATTTTTTTCTTATCCAATGGGATGTGCACAGACAGTGCGTGTTATAACGTACGTTAATTACCCCTAAAACTTTGATGCGTAAAAAAAAGACGTAATTTTGTAATTTTTTGCTAATCTAGCCTGTCTGGCCGGCAGCGAAATCCCCCGAGTAACTCCCCTTTCTAAAGACGCGTGCAGTTGTTTTGCGTCTGCCGTGTGTGAGTGTGAGTGTGTCTCTTTCATGCGTACTCACAAGGTGTCTCATTGCAGCCAAGCCAGTACAGGCAGGCCAGCATTGTCTGTAGCAGCAGCAGTCTTTTTTTTTTAAATAGGAGGCATTTATGGTCAATTTGCAGGTGGGTAATTTAGTTCTGGATAAGCACGCAGTGAAAGAAAGCAGCGAATCTTGCAACATCTTTACCAGGGGTACGGAGGGACGTCCGTTTAAACTCAACTTTTTTTGTCTTTCCATGTAAGGCCCACTGAGCTCTACAGCTCTTTTTCAGAAGCGTCCCGGTCACACACGCTTGCGTGCACAAATACACGCAACACACAAATGCACGCAGATACGCTCGCACGTGCAGGCACTTGGACATGAAGGCACAGATCCCGCGTGTTGCCGTTTCATGGCTGTTGGGCCCAGTGTCGTTAGCGAGCACTTGTACACACGCGCACTGACGGACGCACGCACGCACGCACGCACGCACGTACGCACATGTGCGTACACAGAGACGTAGACGCGCACACGGGCGCACACCACATGGGACCGTGCCAGCGGACAGTGAAACCCACCCACGGTTGAATGTCCTTTCCAGATCCCTGATGAGCGAAGCAGACTTCCGAACTCCTTCCCCAATTCCGGTGCCCTCATTACGCACGCACACAAATCTGTCCACGGATCTGCCTCCCTGGTGGACCAGAAATGCAACTCACATGGACTCTTCCCACATCTCCCTGGCTTGTCTGCAACACTCGTTCGAGTAGAGACCTCGCTGAGGAAACGGATGTTGCGAGCATCGGCTTTGGCTCTTATCTACAAGAAGTGACGTGTATTTTTCCACAGCGAAAAACAGATTTAGCATTTTACAAATCTAGAAAATATAATATCAGCAGGGCTCTTTTAGCTTAACTCAGAGGAAAGAGAGATCTCGACGTTTTAGCCGGCCCGTCTTCATTTAAATGTAGATATTTAAAACACGGGAATCCAGAGTGTTGGGGTCGGCTTGAGGGTTCCAGCCATGCACCTCTGCAATGCAGCGTTGAGTTGAACACCCAACAGAGTGGAGCGTGGCTACTTGTAGACACCAACAGAGTGGAAGGTGGCTACTTGTGGTTCGTGCCGGAGCTGCACAGCGCTCGGCTCCGGAGCGCCCACGACAAGGGGGGCCATGGCCGACGTCCGTAGCACCGACGTCCGACACTCCCCAGATTGTGCTTTGCCGGCTTTCTGTGACCACACTGACCCCCCCCCCCCCTGGTCTTAGCGGCCAGTTGAGGGGCACGGTCAAGCTTCGCTCCGCGATAGGTCAGAGTGGAGTCGCGTCGCAACATCGCTGGCCGCAGAAGGTGACTTTCACGGTGCCTTCAGCGTTCCGGTTAGCGAGATGAAATGCAGTGACCGTTGTTTCGTGGTGGTTTGGTTTTTGAGCCTCCATAGTCCAGAGATCTCCCCTCCGTCGTGTTTTGCTCCCTCCATTCAAGGTGGGCTCAACGTCATTGAAGGGGTGGCTGCTTGAGTTTGGCAGAGCAAGGTCGTCTGTAAATGCAAATCCGCGTGACCAATAGAGAGGGGATTGGGGGCAATCATCTTTTTCCCCACCTCCCGCTAAGCTCTGTTATGGGTTCAATGGTCACCGAGCCTGGAGCAGGTCGGTGACCACCTATGAAAACTGGGTTTTAACACAAGTTCTAATATCCTGCTTTTGCCGTACGTGTGTGACCTTTATTTTCCCTGGGTGACCTTGAAGCTCCGGTGTTGAGGCCTTCGCGCCCTGCAAATTGACCTTGCGCCGTAGCGCGCGACCTTATACCAAGACAAGTTACCCTCCGTGGCCCCGGCGTGTCTTTACGTGCCACCGAGTGACCCTTATTTTCCTGCAGGGTGACCCCCAGCCCTGGGGCATGTGACCCCGCTCTTTCACGCGTGCCCGCTTTCGGGTGCAGAAGCCATTGGGGCGCCTCAGCGAAGGGCCCCTTGCGCCGTGCGCTTTACAAGAAGTAAGCCGAGTGAGCGAGAGACTGCCGCCATCCCTGCACTCATTTTGTCAAAAAGTGAAAGTCCTCCCGGCGAATTTGGTTGGTTTTGCCGCGCCGACCGCAAAAGGAGTGGGTCGACAGTTGAGCCGTATTCCTCTTTACAAGACAAAATGAGGCTCGTTCATCCACCATGACCAAAAGCCTTTGTTCCTTTGTTTGCAGGCTTCTTTTTTTTGTTGTTGTCCATGACCACACATCACGCTCACGTTCGATGTTCGCACCCTTTGCAAATCCCGCTCGCGGTGCATTCACTTGATTCGCCGTAATGTTTCTTCATCGTATGTTGTTAAATTAAGAATAATTGACGGTCCCTTGTCAGTCGTCTGCTAGCATGAAGGCCTCCCCATGCCTCATCAGTTGTGGGGGTTATTTGACCATACTTCACTATGCTGCTCATCACGAGTTTTATGGAGGTGGAGGGGGGGGGGCGCAAGACAACTTCATGTTAGCTGTGGCCTGGAATCAAACTAATTTCGCGTGGTTCATAACATAGTACGCTAACCACTACACCACCGCTCATCCCATCCCTCGATTGTCCCGACCATCATTAGAAACATCACTAAATTGGGAATTCTGAAGGTGAGTAGGTAAATACCAAACTTGGGCTAAAGAGTTGTGAGTGCTCTGCCGAATGGAAGAAAGAAATAAATAAGCAAAGAAAAAGGGGAAATGCAGAGCCCCTCTGGTAAACTCTCCAGTTCGCCGTAATCCGAGCGAGGTGGCATTCGGACCTCGATTATTGGCTGTCGAGCAATGGCGGAGCCAGGTGTTTCAGGTAGGGGGGGCAACCCCTCCAGCAATGGAAAATTATAGAGGAGTTGTTAGTAAGTAAGGACTTGACCCTTGCTTTTTATTCGCGTGTGCGGCGATGGTGCAGCCATCGATCGAGGGTCGAATTCGAACTGCGTGTGATCGGCATCACGCTCGCTGAAGGTGTTTGCCTTCAGGGAAGTCGTGTACTGTATACGCAACTGCGCACAATTCTGAGTCACTTATAACTGCTTTGCCGTTAATTATTGCCAATTATGGACTCAGACTATTGTCCCATCATCTCATAGAGTCCCTGGCACATAATAACATGCTACACAGTGGCAGTGGGGGTCGCAAAATTCCGATTTATAACTAATAAACCCCGAATGATCCGATCGAATTTAGGGATTTCGATCGGATCATTGGGGGGGCACGTGGCACCCCCCCCCCCCCCCCCGGAGAGTAGAATTTACAGTGAGCGGACGATAGCCTCGTTTTTCACGACCACTGGCAACCGAGAGGTTCTGGCACAGGGAGAGCCCAGTTGTGGCTCAGGGAGGGCCCAGTTGTGGCTCGGGGAGGGCCCGGTTGTGGCTCAAGAAACGGCACAGGGAGAGGGCCCATTGTGACTCAAGAAACGGCACAGGGAGAGGGCCCATTGTGACTCGAGAAACGGCACAGGGAGAGAGGGCCCGTTGTGACTCAAGAAACGGCACAGGTAGAGGGCCCATTGTGACTCAAGAAACGGCACAGGGAGAGAGGGCCCATTGTGACTCAAGAAATGGCACAGGGAGAGGGCCCATTGTGACTCAAGAAACGGCACAGGGAGAGAGGGCCTGTTGTGACTCAAGAAACGGCACAGGGAGAGAGGGCCCATTGTGACTCAAGAAACGGCACAGGGAGAGGGCCCATTGTGACTCAAGAAACGGCACAGGGAGAGAGGGCCCATTGTGACTCAAGAAATGGCACAGGGAGAGAGGGCCCATTGTGACTCAAGAAACAGCACAGGGAGAGAGGGCCCATTGTGACTCAAGAAACAGCACAGGGAGAGGGCCCATTGTGACTCAAGAAACGGCACAGGGAGGGCCCATTGTGACTCAAGAAACGGCACAGGGAGAGGGCCCGTTGTGACTCAAGAAACAGCACAGGGAGAGGGCCCATTGCGACTCAAGAAACGGTGCAGGGAGGGCCCGGTTCTGTCTCAAGAAACGGCACCCGAGCCATTGCCAGAGTCTCCGCGCTACTTGAGCCATGAGGCTCTTTTGGGGCCTAGCTCCTCAATGTGGCTCCACAAAAACAATTTCTGGAAAATGGTTTAGATGTTTAGGTGTTTCCTTCTTTTCTGGTTATTTGTTAATAATTTAAAGGCCTAAAGTTTAATGTAGCCATGGATTTTTTGGGGTAATGTTATTAATTGCCATATTGACCTATTTGTGTCCGCTCATGGGGGTTGTTTGACCATAATACACCACGCTGGTCGGTACACACATCGTTGCCGGCTTGTTTTATAAGTATAGTGCGTTAAACACTTTACCACCACTCCACTTTGTTGAAGGATTACTACGTAAAAATATAATAATAACGAGAACTTCTAACAGCGCCGCATCTTGGAAAGTCATTACAAGGGCACCGACAAGCACACAGTAGTAATTGTGGGTCTTTGTGTATATTTTAGTTTTACTGCCCCTAATCTAGTTTAACATAGAACAAAGAGAAATATATCTGGATGGTTGCATCAAACAAACTCGCGTTGAATTTTCCAAGCAGAGTTTGTCGCTTCGGAGCATGGCAAGTTAATGGGGTGGGAGGGGGGGGGCGAAAACAACACGCGGTGGTTTGTACAACAATCCACTGCCCACTACGGAACCTTGGCAATATGCATCCCTTCTCTGAACAAGTGCTTCCAGTACAAATCGTCCCGGTGTTTTGTATAGCTCCGTGATGCCGGCACACGCTTTTGTCCCCTGGTCTTGTTAGGGCTTCTTTAGTCAGGCCCTCTGAGCCTCCGTGCGCTTCTGCCAAATCCTTAGTAATGGCCGTAAGTAGCGGTGGGGCCCATTCAGCCAGGCCAGGGTGGGGGGGGGGGGGGCCCTCCCGGGGGGGCCCTCCCTGTGATGGGGCTAGGCCAGGCCATTGGGCCGAGACGCGTTGCCACAACGACCGGGCCTCCGCCTGGCAGTTGCCTGGCAGTTGGTCGCAATAAATGGATTGAAAACAACCCAGGAGGTTTGTGTGTGCAAGGAGGAGAGGTGGAGGGGAAGGACGTTGATGGGAGGGTAGAAAGAAGGGTTTGGGTTTGTGGTTGGTGTGCAGGAGGAGGCGGTAAGGCAGCGGGAGGTGGGTGGGGGGAGGGAAGAAGGAGCTGGGTAGATTTTTTTTTTTTAAATCAGCAGAGGCAGAGGGTCACAAAAGATTTACGCTGAAAAGAGGGGCGCAGTTAAGCTGGAGCTGCGGGCCATCTTTGTTGGCTTGACGGGATTAGGTCCCTCCGCTGGCCCGCACCTTTGTAGGAACAAGCCCTGGCCGTCGCGCGCACGGCCGAGTAATAACGAGGAGGCAGAATAGCCGGCGCTGGACGCCACGGGGCCACGGGAACCCGGGGACGGGGACGGGGAGGAGGAGGGCGAGTGCCATTCAAGTGCAAGTCCGCGAGTCTGTGGGAAACGCCGCGTGCGTTTCTTTAACCTCTCGTGTCGGCGCACGTCGATTTTTACCCCCTGGGTCTCTCCGGGTGGGTGGTTGGGTGGCTGGCTGGCTGGGGGGTTTTCTAGAGAAGAAACAAAACATTTCGATAAGAAAAAAAAACGTGAAAAGTTGACCGTTCGTTTTCGAACTAATTAATTGGCGGCGACTTTTTCTTTTTACAACGCACATCAGGATTCTCAATGCGGCTTCGAGAGACGGGAAATGTGGGTCTCGTTGGTGGTGACGCAGCAAGGCTTGGTGCTGGGATACAGAGACGTTGCCCTGCTTTTGATGTTGCGCCATGAGATTGGTTGCACTGCCATATGTTGCATGTAAAAGTTTTTTTCGCACCGTACGTAGCCAACCGTGCTAATCGGTATTTTTGTCAATCCACCGCTGGATGAGGGGCCTCCTCATGCTGATCATACTTCACCATGCTGGTCATACTTCACCATGCTGGTCATACTTCACCATGCTGGTCATACTTCACCATGCTGGTCAGTGCAGGTGGGTGAGGGCAAAAAGCATAGACGTTAATATCGTGCAACAGTGGATTTTCTTTCACTGTATTCTGCCCACGACATTGCTCCGCAACAGCCTATAACACCTGCTGTATGCATGGAGGTCGCCTATTTAAGCAGTGTCTAGTCTCCAACGCCGCTTGACCTCTGAGGTCGGGTGATCAGGTGCAATGCAGGTGATTTGCATGTTTAGCAGTCGTATAGCTATCAACTTAAGAACGCTTATCACATCCGCAAACACGTGCAAAACACTACCAAAGCGCGCGTATTCCTTCGAGACTAAAACTTAATGACGGATTGGAAAAAAAACGATTCGTTCCACGTCGTGTAAAATAGCAGCAGCAGCAACAGTGTGGCATGTTTCTGGTGGACAGCCCGAAAATGGGGTCCCCACTCTCGTAAAGTGTCTTGGGTTGTAAAAAAAGTCCTGGTGCTCACCAACGCTTTAAGGGCCCCCGCGAGGTAAGAGCAGTTTTCATCTTCTTGGTTCTTTCGGTAAAGTCACGTAGAAGGGAAGTAATAAAATAATAAAAATAAAACATAATAAAATAATTCTCACGACGTTTCGGCCACAACGCAAGCAGCCGTCCTCAGGTGAAGACCAGGTCTGTCGGGGAGACGCTGGTCTTCACCTGAGGACGGCTGCTTGCGTTGTGGCCGAAACGTCGTAAGAATTATTTTATTATGTTTTATTTTTATTATTTTATTACTTCCCTTCTACGTGACTTTACCGAAAGAACCAAGAAGATGAATCCCTGCAGTCACGAAAGCTATAAATCGAAATTTAAGAGCAGTTTTGTCGTAACGCTCGTACGTTTTGCCACGATGCGCGTGCGTTTCTGTGGCCGCTTGTAACGAGAGTGCAGTTTTCGGGGTGATCAGGGCTTGCTTCATTGAGCATTTCCACTCCCCAGGTTTTTTTGCCACGCGGGACTGTGGGGGCAGTGTGTGTGTACGTACTTTAAACTTCTTCCGCACCGTACGTAGGCAACCGTTGCTAATCGGAGATGCTGGGGGAGAAGGCCAACAAACACAAAAAGCACTTATGAAGAAATACAAAAGCAGTTCTGTGTTTTTTTTTTAACAAGCACAGCTTCAAAATACTGTATTTGCAATCACCGCCACCACAATGGCGACAGCTTAATAGCTCGGCAACGCAAATCAATGTTACACGTCACTCAAACGTAGGCATAAGCCTGCACATTGAATTCCATAATGCATTGTTACAGTTGATGGCCTGAAGCTTTGACCGTCGCGTGCGTGTACGTTGAACTTCTTTGATGCCATACGTCGTCAACCGTGCTACTCAGAGGTGCGGAGCAAGGACAACAAACTAAACACAAAAATCACTTCTAAAGAAAGGAGTTTTCAGTCTAGCAGTTCTAAAGAAGTACACAAAACAGTTCTAAAGAAAGGAGTTTTCAGTCTGGATTGAAAACTCGTTGCTTTAGAACCGCTTTTTTCCAGAAGTGTGCGGCATCTGCAGGGGTTGGACTTCCAAGGACGCGTGCCGGCCGTGCACGCTGGCGTGAGCGATAGAGCGGCGGTCCAACCGTGGACCCGCCGCACCGCGGATGAGCCGCTTGCTTGAAACGTGGGGTGGGAATTGACGCGCGAGCGGGAGGGTAGGTGGAATGCGAGGGGTGCACCTGGGTGGGTGTGGGAGAAGGGGGACGCGACCTCGCTAATTGTGGCGCTGTTCCAGACGCCGGCTGAATGAAAGGTGGTCTGGCGTGGGGGTCTCTCGCAGGAGTTGCCCATTAAGGGATTATTTTTGCTCGTGTGAGCGGAGGTGTCGTGTGCTTGGGGCGCTCCCTCGGGCGCCAGTGTGTGCACCCACACACACACAAAGATAAAGGTAAAGATTTTCCAGGAAGGCTACGTAGGCCGTTGGTGCAAGTGCCCTTGGCGAGCAGCTATGAATCAGAACCTTTATCTATCCTGGCGGAAACCGATGAGATTTGAAGCTCTCTTTCACAGATGTCGAGTATGAAAGGCCGGTACGACGTGGGAACAGGCGGTGTTGCCAGCAGCACGCTCGGTCGCCTTTCTCTCCCCAGTGCTGAGGTTTACACACCACGCCAGATACTTGGAGGCCCAGGAATGGTTCCGATGTTGGGCCACAATGTTGACTGCGAAGTAGAAAGCGAATTTAGGTCGCCGGGTTCTACACTACCACTCCCATACCCCCCAACCGATACCAATATCTGCCATTCGCCACTAGGTGACGTCGCCACGGTGCCTGTGCCAGGCCAGGTGTACTTTGAGGCCACGTGACGTGTCAAAGGCTCTTTGACAGAAGGTGACGGGACAGACCCAGGTGCCATGGGTTTACTGACTGAGATGGCTGGCAGATGCACCAGCTGTGCCCCCTACTGTGCCAGCTTTTGTCGCATTATAGCCGCCCGGTACTCCGCTCATTGTTGTGAGCGTGGCTCCTCTGCCCTCTGTTGTTGTTGGAGGGCGACTGCCTCCAACTGACCAGTAGCGTCCTTCACGAGCCCTCCTCAACAGCCACAGACTCGCACACACGCGAGCGCTATGTACCCGTGAGGTATTGCCGTGAGGCTGGCGAGGAACTAGGAAAGGCGCATACACAGAGCCCGCAGATGCGTGCGTCGAGTGTGGAGGAGCGCGCGAGTGTGTGCGTGGCGGTGTCGGCAGGAGGTGGGAGGGTGGCGTTGTTTGGACTCTGGCAAGAGCCCTCAACCAGAGATCTTCGCCTGATACGGCAGAGTGCACGTCCCCTCGGCGGAATGCGGTGGGGAGAGGTGATAAATGAGCACCTGGGCAGGTGGAATTGGCGATGGATTTTTTTTTTACCTGCTGCAGTCGCACGAAATGCCGAGGTCATACGACCCCCCCGCCGCTCCTAATAACTTTTGGAACCGTTGGAAAGCTGCGGAAGCCGCAAACTGTTGGAACTTGGAAATCTGGTTGTACCAGGAAAGATCGCAGTCTGTGCCTCGTTTGTGTGCGGTCGGTTTCATTTTCCGTTGTTTTGAATACCCAAACAAAAAAACTCTCTCTCTGTGTCCGGGTACCGGGGGGACATTCGCAGAAGTTCCAAATATTTTTTGCGTTGGGCGATCCTCGGTTGCGAATTGTTTCTCAGTGATATGAAGCAACAGTATGAAATAATGATGGAAATACATGCGGGGGGGGGGAGGAGGATATGTCTCCTGTCATCGCAGTACTCAGCAGTGTTGCGTGCTGCTTTTAAAGTCGAGTGTTCCTTTCCGAGTTGGATTTCTACTTGCCCTCGAGTATTCTGCTCGATATTATTTTTTTATGTTTTTTCAGCCGCCGCTTTTTTTGGCTGAACAGATTAAAAGTTTCTTCCTCTCAGATGATGTGCCTGATATCCCACTTCTATTAAAGTATTTGCTCTGTCTTTGAGTAATCTCATTGTGCAATCTCAAGAAAGGCAGAACAAATAAATACATTTTTTTTTATTAAACCATGAAACCCAGCAAACCCCTTATTTAGCACGAGTAGGGCATGATCAGATTTCATGCTGAACGAGGGCTCGATAAAAGAATGTATTCTGGTCCTTTTAAAAAAAATGCCTTACTGAAATGACCCGAAAGTGGATAATATTTACACGCTCGTAAAAACGTTACGTTGCAGTCACGAAAGCTTCGAATCAAGATTAAGCTTGCGGTACGAATGTAAAAACAATACGCGGGTGAATTTTCATCCAGAAGTCCTTAGCGACATTGTTTTCGACTCCGACTTTATTTGAGCTATGCACAATTCTTGTACAAGAACGACCACAGCCTATCGGCAGTGGTGGCATTTCCAGGTCACTGCAGGGTGGGGGAATCCGTTTTGAGTTGACGCTTGCCCACATTGTTGATGGCGGCAAACGGTAATCAAGGTTATGGTGGCAGAGCCGGATGTGTGATTTTCGCATGAGCTGTGATAACTTGCCCACGTTGAAATTCGGCTCGTACTGGCAGGAGTTTGTGCGATGCCTGGTGACTCTGTGGGTAGCATGACCACTTCCACCGGAGAACACAATGATGGTATTACCAAAAGCAAACTGGAATAATCATCGTCATTGTCACCGACTCCTCTGCCATAAGCGGCAATGTCATCACCACCACTACCATCGCCACCACCACCATCGCCACCATCACTATTACTATATCGCCACCACCATCAACACGGCCACCATCCTCGTTATCGTGAAAAAAATGTTATTATTCGTTGCATTTTTTTTTGTCATTGGTCGCCAAGGCTTGAGCAAGATTGTTCACCCACCTTTAACCCCAAAAGCCGCACGCCTGATGACTCCGGCAGTGACAAAGATCCCCTGTGTAGCCTTCAACAGAATTCTGGGGCGCAAGTACTGTTAGCGGGCACCAATTTCAGGCTGGAACAGCACACAACGGGTGGGGGGGGGGGGTGTGGCGATCGCCACGGCTGACCACCTATGTCTCCGCAGTGCTTATGTTTACATGCAATATCAGGTACCCATTTAAAGCTGAGTCCATCCGTGGGAGACCTATGACCGGTTCCAAGTTCAATTTCCACTGATATTAGCCATGGATGGGAATCAAACCCAGGTGACAAGGTTCGCAGTGCAATGTGTTAACAGCTACGCCAACACTCCTGCCCTCATGCAATACACACAACACACACAAACTTTAATTGTCAACAGGTGAGAGGCCATTAAAACAAGAGTCTCATGGCGATGGAGATCGGGACTTGTGAATCCTTCTCATGCCTCTGCAATGTTTGTTGCGTACCGAGTCAGTCTAACGATGCTCTCCTCCCTGTCTCTCTCTCTCTGTCCGTCTGTTTGCAGCCTGTGAGGAGGTGGTGGGGAAAGGAAACAACGAATGCATGTACGGTGAGTGTGCGGGCACCATTTCGGCTCCCACACGCGCGTCGCGCGAACCACACAGCCGCCCCCGTAAGAAATGCATCGGCAAATATAACTAAATAGGGCCTTTGGTTATTTCGCCAAAGTCACGTAGGTATACAATTGAATAAATCACGACGTTTCGATCGCAACACAAGCGGTCGTCCTCAGTTCCACTGCTGGATTATGCTGGACTTTACCGAAAGAACCAAAGAGTATGGATTCCTGCAGTCACGAAAGCTTCAAATCAAGATTAAATAGGGCCTCTTTTGCTGCCTGCAATTCGACTGGCTGCAGCTCCCTCCTACACTACACGTGGTTCTGTTTTACACGGAGGTTCTCTTAATTATAACATGGCCAGAAGTTATAAGGTTGCAACGTTTCAAGTCCCAGACAGGGGTCCACTCAGTCCATCGCCCCTCGGGGGACCAACATAGTGAGTGCTCTTTTGCTTTTGCTATGAGTCGGCAATGGTTGTCTTTTTGGAGGAACTGTGCTCCTGCCACGGGAATATGCCACCAACACAAGATTAGTGCCTCCCCCATTGCTGATTTGAGCAGCAAGACACATTTCTTTGGCTGATGAATTGTGAAATTTGCGCTCACGATCCTGGGTGTGTAAAAAAACAACACAATGTGGCTTTCGTACGTACGTGTGTTGAACTTCTTTCGCACCGTACATAGCCAGCTGTGCTAATCGGAGGTGCGGTGCAAAGGACTGCAAACTATGGGTCTCTGTGCGAGTCTCAATTCTTGAATCGAAGGCTGTTTTCCGACACTAAAATTAGATTTGGAATACTACAGCTAGCTATTTCCCTTTGCATGTTTGGTTTGTTGTTTTGACAGCATGCCTTTGGTATCTTCACGCTTCCCTGTTGGCCTTGTATTCCTTTGCTTGCGGTGTCAAATTTGACGGCAGTTTTTCTTTGTCGCTGGGAACGTGTAACGCCTTTGTGAGTATAAAATACAGTCATATTACAAGTTAACGTTCGCTGCGAAGGTAGATGTTATTTTAAAAGCAAAACAGCGGTTTCTTGTTCAAGTGAGCATGCTGCTGTGCACATCTCCTGCTTATTATCTGAAGCAAGTGGTGGAAATTCCACATTCCTATGGGTCGAGGAAAGTTCATCCATAAGACAAGCAATGTTGCCTTCCCGCCCACAGAGTGGCAGTCTTCTTAACGGCCCCAAGATTTGGCAGATTATTTATTTATTCATATATGTTATTTATTTCCATAGCAGGAAGGACCTAATGAGCTGTGTTGTATAGGCTCCATTTCATGGAGCGTCCTGCGTTGACACAGATGGTACGCGGCACGGATCTTTAATTACAATAATTGTTGCGACTTGAACTCCCAACATCTTGATTAATTATGCGCGTATGTTGAACTTATTTCACACCATACCTAGCCAACCGTGCAAAGTCACGAGTTCTAACCACTGCCACCCCAGTCGGACAATAGTTTAATGCCCAATTAAATCATCCATGGTCCTGGGTCAACCTGAAAAGTCATGCGAGTGCTCGCACTCTCACAGTGCCCTCTCCAGCGAGCCGTGCAGCGCGGCGCCGTGGTTCCCAATCTCTCCGGAGCTGTGGACCCACCGTCAACACTCAACACACACGTTCACACCACCGTACATAGTAACATTACACAGATTGGTGGAGTTGGGGGGGGGTGGGCGACAAATATCCCTGTCGCAGGATGTACGTTAAAACGGAGCACTCTGCATTTTGGGCCGACAACTACCCACCGGCTTCTGCACTGCGAATTAAATTATTCCAAAGACAAACGCACGTTTTGCCAAACGTGCGTAGCGGCAGGGGGGAGCGGTGGGCGTGAATTTTTCAATGTAAAGAGTGTTCCTCTTGAGCATTCCCGCCAGAGGTCACAACCGGGTACCCGATACCCGTACCCTACCCGATACCCGGCTACCCGTACCCGGCCGGGTACGGTACGGGTACCCGTTTGCGACCCTGGTGCGGCCGGGTACGGGTAGACCGTGAGTCACTGGTGAGTAACTGTTTGTCACTCATTTCCCAACGTCTTGTCTCTTCTCACAATTCAAGTTCCTAGAATCAACCCACCTGCGCCTGCAACATGGCTTCATCCCAGAGGTCGCAATCAGGTCCCCTATATCCGTACCCTACCCGTACCCGGCCAGGTACGGGTAGGGTACGGGTACGGGTACGGCCGGGTACGGGTACCCGTTTGCGACCCTGGTGCGGCCGGGTACGGGTAAGGAATCAAAACCCGTTTGCGACCTCTGATGCCCGCGCGTGCAGACTGGTTCCCCAAGACGGTGAACGTGACGCAGCAGGGCACGGACGTGAACGTGACCTTTGACCTGGCGCCGCCGTCGTTCGGAGTCGAGTCGTACGTGGTGTACGCGGGCGTGCGGCCCGAGGCGTGCGCCGCTCCGGCGCCGCCGCTGGGGGCCGCCCTGCTCGCCTGCTCGCCTGTCTCGGAGAACAAGACGGCCGTGCGCGTGGTGAGTGCCAAGCGGCGGTGGCTGGCTGGAGTGTGGTCGCAACGGCAGCGACGGCCGGAGTTTTGTTCGTGGTGGTGGTAGACACCTGGAGTCGCCCGACATGTCGTACGTATTTGCGTTGATCTTCTTTCGCCGCCGTACGTAGCCAACCGTGCTGATCGGAGGTGCGATTAGCATGTACAATTGATGGTCTTATTTTCGTTTATATGTGTCGATTGGCTTCGATGAAGGCTATTAACATAATAAAAAAAACAGTATAAACAAAGAAACACGTCGTCTTGTTACGTCGTGTATCAAGGTCACGTGTTTGTGGTGCTATGGGGAGGCCCTCATTGTTCACTCTTCTGCCTGCCCCCCCCCCCCGATCACAGCCCAAGGACAAAAACTTCACTTACGGCTGGGTCAGCCTGCGCAACCTGCAGCCCGGAGCCACTTACGTCATCGAGGTACCCACCGCAAAACATCCGCCTCTGATCGCGAAAATATAATAATTACGGGAGTGCTTTGGCAGTGGTGTGCAAGCTCAATGTGATAATTACGATTACATGAATCTCGTCACCTTCGTCATTAGCTTTGCCTTATTAGACAATGTCCTATTTTGGGTTAACGTCTAACCCGGTCAGGTGGCTCGGTTGTAGAGTGAGCAGCTTGCAGTCACAAGGTTTAGAGTTCAAATAAGGTTTAGAGTATAACAAGGTTTAGAGGGCCTAGTTGGTTTACTCAGTCCACCATCCCTTCTGGGGCCTATACAATGAGTACCACTTTGTGGGAAAGTCAACAGTGGTTGTCCTATGGATAGACGCGTGGACTCGTTGGGCATTGATCAGAGCAGAGAATAGGGGGAAAGACTTTAATTTCATTGTGGTACCCTGAAGACACCGGGGAATTTGAAATACAGTTGGTGATCTTTTTTTCGCTTATATATATTTATAGAGCGCCTCTGATGAAGGCTGTCGATATAATAAAAACAACTGTATCAACAAAGAGAGTATTTCGATGGCAGGGGCGTGGCAAGGGATGAGGAATGGGTTGAGCACGATTGGAGGGGTTAGGAATGGGGACGGGAGAAGTGGAGAGGTGGAGGGAGGGGAGAGGAACAGAACGGGCAGTGGAGAAGCGGTGAGGCTTTAAGAGAGGAACGGAAGGAGGCTTTAAGGAGGTGGGGGTGACGGCTTCAATGTAATTCTTCAGATGTTCAGGTTTTATTAATATTGGCTCGACACTTTGTCGTCGTCAACTCGGGCTTTGATTTTTTTTTCCCAGCCCTTGCACTGCTCGATAAGAGAGAGAAGAGTTTCGTAGTTTCACTGGGGAGGGGTGGCAGGGGGTGGAAAGTAACAAGTAATGCAGCACTCGTGCGGGAATGTGACCCCCCAAACCGTGACTGGCGGTGATGCTTGTTTACCCGGGGAAGCCTCTCGCTTATCCCAAATCTCGTGTATTTTATTGTTGGTATCCCCCGGGGAGAAGACCCATTGAGCCAGCACCAAGCTCTTGATCAAGGGTGACCCCCCAGGGGAAGGAGGGAGTGCAGTCCGTTCTCCTATAGCCCGGTAGATTTGTGTTCCCGAAGAGCTTTATAATAAATAACATATAATGTAGGGTGAAGCACAGTCCGCGACAACACGTGAGGTGCGTACGTAGGCTGAACAAAGACCGATGCGCGTGGGTCTCGTCGAGAAGCATCCAGCAGCATCCCGCCGCCTTATGCGATGACACTACGCCGAGGCAGCCGCACTACCGCTTGTTCCAACTCGCGCGACGGAGTTCCATTCACTCGATCGCGTTATAGCCAAATCGCATCCCGCGTTGTAAAAAAAAATGTGTTCCCTGATACATTCATCGCGTTATATCCAAATCCCGTGATGAAAACAACACTCTTTTCGTGACCCTTTTTCAGGAGGGCCGTGTCAAGTTTTTGCAGTAGTAGTGGATGCTTTCTTAAAAAGTGCCGCGTCGAGCGATAACGGCGTTAAGCGAGGAATTTCCTGCTTACTGAATTACATTTGCACTCTACAATCAGCCTGCAGCCATCCCACGGCGGGGAAAATACCTCGGCGGACGAGTAGGGTACGCCGCCGTGTTACTGTATCACTCCGCTCAGGTGCGCAGCTCACGAAAGTAGTTAATCACGGACCGCCCAGAATCCGCGTTATAACAACGGGGGGGAAGGGGGGGCGCTCCGCATTGTGCGAATAGTGCTGCAGAAACCGCGTTGTTGCGACGACGCGTTGTGCGAGGACTGACCGTATTCCACTTTTGAGTCAAGGTGAGAGCGAGTTTCACGGAGTTGCTACTGGTGGACGATGACAGCTCCGATGTCCTCCGCCAGGTGTCTCTGAACAGCGTGGATGCCCAGAGGAAAAGAGCCATCTTCACCGTCACCCACGGTAACGCCCTCGCGGTCCTCTGTGCCTCTCTCCTTGTGGTGGGGGGGTGGGGGCTTTGTTGACGCGAGCGCTGCGTTTAGCGTCATCAGTTCATCCGCAACTGCTTACTTCCTTTCTTCCGTGACATTATTTTTTTACTGTGCAACCTGACAAAGCACCCCAATCGGGAAGCGGTCATCCCGAACAAACCGAAAATGTCACCGAAATTTTGAACGGTGGTTTCACGATATTGCAAATGGACAAAGACGCATGCGTACACACGGACAGACGTGTGCAAATCAGGCTGCTCAGTCTCACTCGCTTAGAGTCGTATGCTCACCAAATGTATCTGACGATTCTTACAATAAGCATATTGATGTAATGTCTGAGATGAGAAAGGACAGTCTAAATACTGCAGCAGTAATAATAATAATGTTTAACACGTAGGCTTTCGCGACCAATATCATCCATAATATAGGTTTTTTTTGGACTAGATCGTGTAATTATAAATGTGTCGTTAAGCCCGCCACCACCCAACACGGCCAACTCGTAAGGTTTGTCACGTAAACAGAACATTCCTGGCGAAATGTCATAATCGGATTGTAAATGTTGTGGATTTGCTCTTCAACACACCGGTGTAGTGTACTCGTGACGAATTGCCACGTTCTGTTTACATAATAAAAACTAATTTCCTGTGTCGGGTGGCGGCACATTTATACTTACGCGAGCCAACCCAAAAAAACCTCTGTTATGAATAATAATATCAGTGACAGTAATGATGAGCAACGATAACAGTGGACATGAATTGTAATGACAGCAGCGACCGCGATGTCTTTGGTGTGACGACGACGACGATGATGGTGTGACGATGACGACGGTGTGACCACGGTGGCGATGACAATGTCCTCTCTCTCGCGGCGGGCGTGCAGTGTCGGCGCCTTCCCCGTGGAGCGGGCCTCTCCGCGCCATCGCCATCACCGTGCCCATCGTGGCGGCCGCTGCCGTGGCGACGTTCCTCACGCTCGTGTGCCGCAGCAACACGCAGGGTGAGACGCCGCCGCCGCCGCCACGCGCCGGACATCACGGTGCGGGGGGGGGGGGAATAAATAATCTTTTGGGAAGACTGAAATCGCGGTGGCTATGAGATGTTAACTGCCTCGCCTGGTATACAGGAGGTCGTGGGTTCGATCCCGATTCCTGACGCCTGCTGCTGTATATTTGGAGTTTGCATGTTTCTCTCTCTCTGTCCCCGTGGTCGCGTGGATTTTTCTCCGGGTCCTGTGGTTTTTCCCTCCATATTCTGAAATGTGCATTTAGAATATCTGGCACGTGATAAGCCGCTTCGTTGTATGTATGTTGAACTTCTTTCGCGCCGTATGTAGCCAACCGTGCTAATCAGAGCTATGATTTGTGCTCAGGTAAGGTTTAGTGGGCCTTACTTGGTAAAATAAAAATTGCCTAGTTTAGTTTTCTATTCCTAATTTTTCTCTCTCACGTCAAAAACCAAGGGAGTGCAAGGTCGCTACGAGCAGAGCAGGCGGTTGGTTAACCGACGTGCCCCAACGCGTCGATGAGTGCGTCGGTCTAACCGCGTGCTCTGCTCGCTCACGTCTTTGGCCGTTAGTCGTCGTCCAAGTAACGCCGGCCGGTGACCGTGTGCTCGTTTCACTCCTGGACTTCAACTCTCTCACGGCTTCACCGATCGACGCAGTCCGTCGCGGTCTCTCCGCGAGAGACGACCCTGCCGCTCTCTCTCACGCGGAACGCCGCGTATTAATAACGCGACGCCGCCTAACCGTAGCCACAAGCCGCCTTCTAGCGCCATCCGTGCTCTTGAGCCGATCCCTTCCGTGCTCCCCGCCGGCTCTTTGCAAATTTGCGCGGCGTGGGACGGTAACAAGCGCGCTGGGTCACGTCGAGGCCTTTAGCGGTGGCGCCGGGGCGCTTGCAAACGTGTCCCCGGTTAGCGACGTGACGCACGGCGGCGGCCCTGTGCACCGTGTGCAGTGCAATGAAACGTAAATGGTCTCGGGTGTTAGATGTGCGGCTAATGGGAACCACTCGTCCTGCCGTGGCCTCCTTCCTTTTTACTCCCGTGCCATTTCCTCTCTCCCTCTCTCTCTCTCTCTCACGTTCCCTCCCCCCTCGCCCAACCATCTTTGTCCACTCCCTGTCATTCTCCATCCCTTTTATCGTTCCCTCCATCATTTTCCCTTCATCATCACTCTGCCATCGCTACCTTCATCCACCACTCTTATATCATTCTCTTCATTACCGCTTTTCCCTCATTACCACACCTTTCCCTCCCTCTCTACCCTTTCACTCTCCCATGACTCTCTATCCTTTCTCCTGTCTCTACCTCCTGACGATCCACTCAATCGCTACCCCATCACTCTCTCCTCATACTCTCCCTCCACCATCACAATCTTCCCGATCGCCGCTCACTCACTTTGGCCCTGTCCACCTCTCCCGTTCCCCTCCCCGCTCGCCCCGTTCCCCTCGCCTCGTCCCCCGTCTCAGCCGAGGGAGGCTACCACGAGTTCACGGACGACGAGAGCTCGGAGGTCTGCTCGCAGTTCGTGGGAGCGGTGGGCGAACGCTCGCGCCCCAAGATCTTCCTCTGCTACTCGGGCCGCGACGGGCAGAAGCACACGAGCGCCGTGCTCCACCTCGCACGCTTCCTGCAGGAGTGCGCCGGTTGCAGGGTGAGAGAGCGAGCCAGCCGGCCTAGACAAGCGAGCGTTTCACTGATCCAGACGCGCGATCACCTCTCCCCCACCGATCAAAACCGCCTGCCCGCCCACCCACCCCCCCCCCCCCTCGTACCCAAACACGCACTCCCCACGATGGTCACGAGGCATGTAATCAATGACTTCCCTCGCAATTCCATCGGGGGGGGGGGTCACGATTTATTCTCTGCAGGAATCGATTCGTAAAATGTTACGTGCGGTGGGTCAAACGGCCGCACGTGCCGTTCCCTAAAATCGCGACCGGGATGCTTTTGGCCAGTTCCGCCTCGTGGGTGTTTGGCACGTGGGTGGGTCACAGGAGTGCGGTCCAACCAAATTAGTCACCCGTGGACTCAACCCAATTCCCCGCTGCCACCTCGCAGAAGTGAGACCACCTCGCACTCGGTGAACGAACGACTGAACCCACCCGCCGTTGACGCAGTGGCACGACGTGGCTCCAACCCCCCCCCCCCCCCACTTTACTTTCAGGTGAGCGTCGACCTGTGGGAGCAGCTGATCATCAGCGCCGAGGGCAAGCTGGACTGGCTCGACCGGCAGATCAACGAGTCCGACTTCATCCTGGTCGTCTGCTCCAAGGGCCTCAAGTTCTTCGTGGACAAGCGCCGACGGCACCGGGGGGCGGGGGGCGCCCACGCCGGGAGGGGCGCGCGCCGCCGCTCCGGCCAGGGCCTCGCCGACCTCTTCATCGCGGCGGTGCCCATGATTGCCGAACACCTGCGCCGGCACAGGGCCCCGGCGGGCGGCGCCGACGGGGAGCGCGCGGGGGCGGGCGACCGCGTCCTCGGCGTCTACTTCGACTACTCCAGCGAGCAGGACGCGCCGGCCGTCCTCGAGCTGCCGGGCACCAAGTTCCGCCTCCCTGAGGCGCTGCCGCAGCTCGTGGAGCGGCTGCACGCCGGCCGCGACGGCGAGACGGCGGCGGCGGAGGTGACGGCGGCGGCGCCGCAGCAGCGGCAGCTCGACGCCGAGGGCCTCCTGCGGTCAGCGGCGGCGGGCCGCGCGCTGGCCGACGCCGTGGCCGACGTGCACAGCTACATCCGGCAGACGCCCGACTGGTTCCAGCGGCAGTGCACGCCGCCGCGGGCACCGGGCCACGTGGACGCGACGCGGCCGCCGCCGTCGAGCGCCGCGTCAGAGAGGGAGGAGGAGGGGGCGGGGCCGGCGGGCGCCATAGGGTGGAGCCACAGGCGGCGCGGCCGGGACGGGATGGAGAGGATCTCGGCCGAGCGGGGCTGCGTGCAGGCGCCGAGGGCCGCGTGCGGGCGAGCGACGCGCGGTTACGGTTACGGCCGCGCCGCCGCACGGTCGGGGGGCGGCTCGGCGGCGTCGCGCGACCTCGGCGCGTGCGGCGGGGGCGGCACCCCGTCCGTCGTCGTCGGCGGCGGCGGCTGCAGAGCGCGAGCGGGCGGCCTGCTGAGCGTGCCCGTGATCCGGCACGCGCCCCGGGCGGAAGAGAGAGACGAAGACGACGACGACGACGAGGGGAGCGACGCGGGAGCCAAGGGGAGGCATGCGGGGCCGGGCTCGGCGGAGGCGCGCGGAGGGGAGGCGGCGCTGGCGTCCCCGCTGCTGCCGCCCCGGCGCGACGCGTGCGGCTCCCCCGACCGGCAGGCCCTGCGGCTGCTGCGCGACTCGGGGATTTACGAAGCGCCGCCGTCCCTGACGCGGGGCGCGTCGCTGCCCTCCCTGGCCCAGGGCCCCTCGCTGCCCTCGCTGCAGCACGAGTCGGCGCTGCCCCTGCTGGCGCCGGAGCCCGGCGAGACCGACTCGACCACGGGCAGCATCTCCTCGTCCTCGGGGCTCGGTGAGGCGAACGCTCGGAGCGTCGCGGTTCGGTTTGCCAGCAGCGACCGCAGGGTCCCGTCTGAAATGCGGCGGTATTATTGTAACAAATTTGGCAAATGTTACCAATTTTTGGGGGTAAATTTGCCAAATTCCTCAGCGGCTTTCGGTTAACCGTCGAACGAAGACGGCCACCGCATCGCTCGCTTTCACGTGCGCTTCTGCGGATGTCTGGAACGTTCTTCCTTCCGATGTTAGCAAGCCGCTGGGAGCTGTGCACTTTAAAATCGTCAGGATTGACAACTCATTTCTTTAGAACTGGGGGGGCGGGCGGGGGGGGGGCAGCATCCCGTTCCAAATACATAAAAACTTCTCTTCTGCATTTACATAGTGTCTACGAATATGTTTGTCGATCTACTGCTGGATGAGAGCCTCCCCACTTCATCACAAAGCATTGTTGTACTGGGTGATGGGAGCTAATCAAAAACTCTGATTAATTGATTTCGTGTACTTTACCGTGCCGGTCAGTTCGGGTTTGTGACGATGGATTTATGGGTGTGGCAGCGTCAAAGTACAGTCCAATAACTCTCTCTGCTGTACTGCCCTCTGCTGCCTAGCACGTAACCCTGCAGGCAATATGAGAACCGGTTGTGTGCGTGGTGGTCGCCCATCCAAGCACTTTTGCAGGCTCTCAAACACGCTTAGATCTCGCCAGATTGGGCACAAGCTCCCTTAAAATGACGAGGTTTTCAGAAAAAAAATATTCTTTTTGCAACAAACATGTTTGATATCCAGAGTTGTACCAAGAAGAGAAATAGTTGGTTTGGGACCACTAGCTCATGTGTTTTGAGTACATGATGGAAACACACGTCGTGTGCTATTGTTCGTGATGTTTTCTAAGTAATGCTTCTCTCATGTAGAATCTTTTCAATATTGGTGGAAAACTTGATGCAATAATTATCTAGAATCTTTCAGAGTATTGTTTCATATTTCACAACAGGTGGAGTCCATGAATCGTCGAGATTTCGGGTCGTGATTTGAGTCGAGAGTCAATGTTCTTTGCAAGGTCACTGTGAATGTGGCGGGCACTGCTCACTGCGGGGGTCACGATTACCTATTACAACAAACATGAATCGATAAACATTCATTCTCACGCGCAAAGTTTACATAAATCAACAAATCAATGCATTGTTACAACTTACATTTTTACCAAGCTTTATTAAATTTGAACATTGATTAAAACAAACTCATATCAGGCCTCGGGAACGCCTTTAGGTTTAGGTCTTTTAAAAAGACGCAAATATTTGAAAAAGAGCTTTAAAAATCCACCTCGTTGTGGAGGTGAAGTAGTCTATCAAAACATCTAACTGTGCTGTGCCGCACACACATCGAATGTGTTGCCCACACTGATCAAACAAAGTGAATTCCATCAATGTACAAACTACTCCTGAAGCGCTATCTCGTGTCCATTTGAATCTCCGTCTGCACAGAGGAATCTCTTACGACATCCTCTTGCTCCGGATCGGCATCCTTGATTCCGCGTCTATATACCGTTTGCGTGTTGAACTTCGTTCGCACCGTACGTAGCCGACCGTGCTGATCGGACGTGCGGAACGGTGACCCCCATATGCTTCTGGCCTTGTTCGCGTTTGGACATTTCTCTTTGTTGCTTTCGAGCGAGAGCCCATTAGCAACCTCCTTTCATCTCCGCTCCCCAAACCGCCCCCCCCCCGCCTCCCTCGCCCCCCAACGCCCCTCCGCCTCCTTACCGTCGGTGCCTGCACCATTACGAGGCTTGACTTTGAACTGGGGGCAAAGGGATCAGAATAATGGGGGGCTCCGTCCGGTGCCGCGGCTTCGTCCGCCCGTATTGTGTTCTGGCCTGCAGCGACGTAGCGCTCTGCGCTAGCGAGCGGTGACACAGAGCCGTAGATGGCCACGACCATTTTCTGGAGTTACTAAACGCCTGCCTCGGGCACCATATCCCCTTACCACCCCCCCCCCTCCTCGTACGACGTTAAATTAGAAGCGGGCCGCGATCAAAGAGGGGTTGGTGGGGAGGGAGCCCTTGTTTGTGTCTCACTTTGTGAAGAACAGACGTAACGGTCCGTTTCGTGTTTTAAGATAATTCCAGGCGGTGTTCGCCGAGATAAAGGAGCGGGGAAATATTTGCCGGCAAACCACGCTTTCGATTCTTTTAAGTGGTGGGGGACGCATTTACTTGATGCATCCGGGCAAGATTGTGGTAAGGCCCCCAGCGTGTTACTACACCCTGGTAGTTTATCGATGCGTTTAATAATTTTAATTAATGATATTTACTCTGGGCACAACTGTCACATGATGGAATGCTGTGTGTAGATGTCCATTTGATAAGTGGTGCAGTGCACATCCGATGGTCAGTTGATTACAATACACCACACGCATTTTATTCTTCATTAAATCGCGTGATCTTTCGTCCCGTCGATAACCGTGTTGCGAAGCTGCACGGTCGAACAACTACAACGGATCTGAGTTTTTCGTCGGCCAGCGAGCGTGGACAAATGGCCGAGGCGGTCGGAGAAACTGTCGTGGCTACTGCTTGACCGATGCGCCGCCGTCGGTCAAGGTTAAAGGCCGCCGTTTCGGATGGCGGCCTGATTAATGGCAGAGTAAATAACAATCGCGTGCGAGTGCGTAGAGAAAGGGGGGGGGGGTGTGCCCCTCTGGAGGAGGTTGGGGGTGGCCTCAGGGCTGCTGAGATGAAACGACCTCTGCGAAGGGAGGCTGGGGCGATGCGGTTAATGCCACACACCTGCATCAGCCACAAAAACTCGTGCAGATGTTCTGACATTAATGGGAGACGGCCATCCCTTCCAAGGGGGCTGTCTCGTTCAGTCGCCTGTAAATCTACTGACTCCCCCATCCCTGCTGCTTGTCACGAGCTCCTACTCCTCCTCCTCCTGTGTGTCAACAGCTCGCCCCCCCCAACCCACATCTCTACACACACCCTGTTGTGTGTGTGTAGGAGTCGATATTTTGCGTCGCGGTTAGCGCGCTGCACTCTGACCCCGGCGACCCGAGTTCGATTCGCCAACACCAGTGACGATGATCTGAACCGGTCCTGGGCCACTCCTAGATCGACTCAGCCTCAAATGAGTACCTGGTGCGATGTATAAAATCATCGCCGCTGTGGAGACAAAGGCGGCCGGGCGTGGTGCTGGCCACCCCACCTCATGTGGCGTGCTGGCCATTCATAGGTGCACGCTTAACAGCACTTGCCCCAACAGCCTGTTAAGTGAATCCCCTTTGCGATTGGACGAATTATCACGAATCGGGGGTCACAATTCGACTCAAGATTTTGACACTTAATTTTTTTGCTTTTTACCGCTGTGGCGAATGCAGCGCCTGCAGTCGGGGCCACGCCAATAAATTTTACGCGCGACATGTAAGAGTTGAAATCGGTTGATTCTCGCGCTCCCTATTCGACGCGTGCATCGCGAGCATAGGTGGCAATCTGTTCACGCTCGTGAACGAATGCACCGCGAGCTGCTTCGGAGAAAGAGAGGCTTGGGAAACAATGGACGCGGGCCACTTCTCCACGATGCCCGAGCCCGCGGTTCAGCGCTAGCCTGACACTGGTGTCCGTCATCCGCACATCGTCCTCACCCTCATCTCCCCACGCACGCCCTCTGTGCCGTGTCACGCTCGGCTCCCCCCCCCCCCCCCATGTCACCTCCCGGGGGCAAGTGAAGCTGGGCACACCTGCGTGTGGAGTCAGCGAAGTGCGCTGCGTCTGCGGGTTCTGATTGTCGACGGTGGCCAGTGATTTACCGGTGATTGACATAACAAAGACTGCGTCGCTTGGACAAGGCACTCCTCGGCTTTGTGAGGGGATTTCGAAAAACGCACGTGTAACTTCCGTGACCCTTGATAATTCTGTGATCGTGTTTGTACAGCGCAGGAATGTGTTATTGTTTTTCTGAAATTCTTATGCACAGAATACATTGCTCTGTGTGAATATTTTCACTGTGTCGTGATAAGTACCGAAGTTTCCAGATGTTTTTTTGCACAAAACCCAAGATCACGAAAAACTGAATTAATGATCAATCCAAAACCTTGTAAAATGTTACACTTTTTTTTAAAGACAACATATATTGCATGAGTTATAACGATATGCATAGATCCACTTAGCTTCAACCACAGATATTTTTTTGTAAATCTTTACAAAAATGTGGCCACAACAAACTGATCGGAATCACTTGCCACAAAGTGTTCACATTATTTACATGAGTCGTACATGTCTACACATGCGGCACTTGTCAATGCGTTGCAAGTTGAGGGCCCTCCTCCCAATGCCATGGGGGCAGTGGAATTTATTTGACCATACTTCACCACGCTGGTCTGTACCGGTCCGTGTAGGCAGGATGCATTGTACGACTGGAGCATAGTACAGTCCAACAGATTGTGCTGCCCTGCCTTTGGCTGACAACGCGGCCTTGCAATTGAGATGAATTGCACCATCTTAAATATAAAAAAAACAATCTTCAAAGCCATGATTATGGTGGTGGTGAAAATTGTTCACGTCAGTCTATGCTGACGGTGGCCTGCCTGGTTTGTTTTTGTCCCCGGCTGCAGGAGAAGAGGACCCCCCCATCCCCAAGCTCCTCAAGCAACAGCAGCATCAGCAGCCGCTCAAAGGAGCCGCGTCTGAGTGGGAGAAACTCCGCCTGGACATGAGCGCGCCCTCGCTGAGCATCGCCCAGCAGAGCTAATGATTGTCTCGGCAAAAAAACCCTCCCTCCTCCTCCTCCCCCCCACCCACTCGTTTCTAATTTAAACACAAATTTATTTGTTAACTCTCCAATTTTTTTCTGTTTTAAGAAATATTTTTTAGAGATTTTTTTTTTTTGCCGTTAAAATTTAGTTTTGTAAAATGCTTGTTTTATATATTGTTATTTTTTTTGGTTGGGGTGGCGGGGGTAGGGGGTTCCAGAGAATGTCGTTCGGTGTGAGTGTAAATAAAGTAATAGAGTCCTTGTAATATTACGATTGTATACTTTATCACAGTACTACAGTATATTGATAAGAGAAGTATTATTTTATACGTAACTTCTGCAAGTGTAACGAAATTCCTTGTCTAACTGGGGTTGGGTGAGTGGGGGTGGGATCTGCGGTCCCTTTAAAAATATATATATTTGCCTGACATGGACCAATAGGTGACCCTAAAACATAGCCCTGGCTCATTGTTGGCGAGTGGCCAGCCCGCATGCCTTCAGCAATCGGCAGGTGTGCGCCTGCCACCTAGCTGAACACGCACAACCTCTCCCGGGGTTCAGAGAGCACAGGCGCAGTGACAATTCACGTGGAGTATAAGACGCAGATGCATCTCCAGTGTCGTTTGCAGTTCCCCGCACATTCCAATTGAGCTAACGGAGATGCTGCGGGAGTGGTCGCAAGGATTTGCCTACGGCTGCGTTTGGTAATGGGACGCCTGTTCCATCAGACGGTGTTCCAAAGAGTCTTTTAAGCCAGCCAACGTACAACTCTGATTAATCTGGACCCTATAGACCTGTAAGCAGGCGACTGCCAAAATTAATGAGTGCAATATCACGAGACACATTTAGACCGTGGGAGTATAAGAGAGATCCATCGCTTAGGAAAATTGCAAACGTGTAAAAAAAAAATCCGATATATGAATGGTTGCTGGTGAGGTGTTTTGTATATCCCCCCTCCCCCACCTTTATCCACCAAGCACATGGTCACGTGGTGTGGTGGGGTAAAGTGTGGGTACTCCCACCTCTTCAAAGACGTTTGGCTGGTCTGGAAGATTAGGCCAAATTCGCTCCAGAGGTGTTCTACAGAGCTCCCTCTAGTAGGGGGGTGGGGGGCTTCCACCAGCAGTGCACTGAGCAAGATGTTCGAGGGCACTACTCTTCCCCTTCGCATTTTATTACGTTAAGAACGCTCCGTCGTCGTCCCCCACTATAGCTCCTTCACACAGCAAATGCTCATTGTTGCCAATGAACACGATGAAGTATACTTTGTGTGCGTTCCCATACAAGACATCAGTCTGCGTTGCATTTAGCCAAAGCTACGCAGCACGTGACTGCACACGCGCGCCCCCAGATGTTAGGGCAATCGGCAAGACGTGATTGCACACACCTCCCGCAGTTCGTCATTTAGCGGCGTGAAAGCAATCGCTGGCGCGGCGGGAGGGGGAAAGTCGTGTGGGCGTAATGCGGGGAAAGTGCACGCAGCGCGAGAGGGCGAATGACGCAGGAGAAAGATCTTCGCCACCGCTTTTCCGAGCATCTCGCGTACGTGCACTGTGGGGGGGCGGCAGTTTAACTCGTCAGCAATGACTCAACGCCACGGGGAACCACTGTGGCTGCTCGCCGTGTGTCCGATGATACACGCAGCCATATCACACCTCTGATTGCCACCGGTTGGCTGCATACGGTACGAAAGAAATGCAACATGCATACAGTGTTAGATGAATTAATATTTAGGGGCTGTGTCAGTTATGCCCCCTTGTTTATGGGCACCCGTAAGTTCCATCTTCCAGGACCAGAGTTGCAACTAGGGCCCCGTTTCCCCTATCTGCACAGGGCCTTACTTGTCGTTGAGAATGCCGACCTACAATTTGTTTGTTGTCTTAACCTTTTATTGAAATTTTAACAAAGTGTGGTCTACAGATGGACAACCAAAGAGAAGATGGAGTTTTTGTAATCGGGGGCGGGGGGGGAGTGGGATGGGCTGGAAATGTGGGAACAACGTGGATTACGGTTGTGTAAGTGTGGCGAGCGATGTCCACAATTGGACGTCTTGTGCGAAATGGCCCATAGAAAAAAAAAATTGTCAGTGAAAGCAGCGTTATCATCTTTGGCGACGGTTGAAATGAATCGAGGTTGCACGGGTGACCCCCACCGGTGA
Source organism: Lampetra fluviatilis (assembly GCF_964198595.1). Taxonomy (NCBI): domain Eukaryota; kingdom Metazoa; phylum Chordata; class Hyperoartia; order Petromyzontiformes; family Petromyzontidae; genus Lampetra; species Lampetra fluviatilis. The sequence goes on from NC_136308.1 coordinate 4,207,985, forward strand.
CCTCCGGCACCGCGAAGACTGTCAATAACTAAACAGTGGCAAGTGTTCTCAACACCAGTGGGTGTTAGCTTCCGTAGACATCTGACGTGTCGTGCTGCTAGTTCGTGCACAGTTTGATCGTTTTTGAGTCGTTAAACTCCTTAACTGCAGTTGATATAAAGAAAGGGCTGACTGACATTTTAGTCAACACTAATTACATTATTTGCGACTGGCGTTAAAAATCGTATCGCTCCTTTGATGAATATGGTAATAAACTTTTTGTCGGTTTATTTCAAGCGTGGCAAATTCTTTGTTGCTTTGTTTTTAAACGACCATTAAACAAACGCTTTGTATGAACACTTGTTGTTGTTTCACCTGTTCTTCATGAATGCTCCTGTGAAGCTTAATCATTGAATACCCGGAGAAGACATCTCTTCTAGTGGCTGCATACACCCGCAGTTCCAGTCCCCTGATTGATGAGCGACGCTGGTTTCATCACGATTTCTCATCCAACGTGCTGCCGTGGTTGGTCGATGTACAAAATCTTCTCCAAATTTGTGTAACCTTCATGCCTGTCAACCCATACGGTTTACCCCGTATTCTTGTACAGGGAAATTGAGTTTCCAGGGCCATATGGCGTTCCAGCCGTTTCATTACGGGCAAATGTTTTTGTCTGTGGTTCTCCCTTGTGATGGGACTTTTTAGGATGAACGTTGAGATTTATAGGGGCACGGGGTGACCAATGAGGTCTGAATTGGTCTGTAATGCAGTAGGGCACTGATAAGGGGTTGACAGGTATGAACCTTCCATCTCTCTTCTTCCGTCACTATTCAGTCCTTACAGCTATCTTTAATGTTTTTTTTTATATTTCACTCCATTCCATTGTTTGGGTCCATCTTGTTTCGTAGATTCTATGCGGATGGTCGTGACCCCGACACCACGGCTGGCTAGACCACCCATGCCCGTTGAGTCTCACAGCTGTACTCGACATCTGTGAAACAGAGTTATGAATAAACATTCTGATTTTGTACTGCCAGTTTGGGCACCCGCTCATCTCGCGGCGCGGGACACATCGATCCCGAATCCCCTCACACGTGCTCGAGATCGGGGGGTGAGGGGGGGGGGCCTTCCAGGGTGACTTGGTCAACATTGGGGGGGGGCCCTCCAGGGTGACTCGGTCAACATTTTCAGTGACGTTTATTTCACCAGGCGAGAGTTCAAGAGGCGCCAGGATGAGTCGCATTTGCCATCCCCTGGTCACCGCACAACGCCATGCCGACAACGAACTGGCAAGCTCTGGTGGTCACCAATTCGAGGATGAACCCTGCTGACCTTTTGAGATCGGGGCCATTCAGGACGACTCGGCCAATGGTTCAACAAGAGTTGTGTTTAGTCTACTCAAGAGGTCAGGATGAGTCTCATTTGCAAGAGTGACCTGGGGACATTTGTCTGACAAGTAGCGGGGGCGATCACTGTGGAGTATAATCCCGAATTGAGTAATTTGCGCATTTGACAAATGTGGACCCTGATGCCGGCACGCGATGGCCTCCTCTTGCCCATGGAGATCTTTCAACGTTTACTGCGACGCATCGTGAATGTTGGTGATGACACTCACGGTAATGATGAAGGCGACCCTGGCATTGTGAACCTCTGCAATTAGTGGCGCTGTCCCCTGGGCCGTGTCACTGCCCGTAGCTTCGTGGACGCCTCCGCTTGCTGTGGCTGGCTGTCATGTGTAATATCTTCAATATTGGCGGGAGACGAGTTGACGGGGCAGCACTCTTTATTCACAACGGTTGCACACGTAACAGTCCCAACCGAGATAACACCTATGTCACACGTGCCTGACTCGGCCACGTACTCCGTCTTCCCCGTGGGGTACGCGCACCTATCTCTGCCTCGACTCAGGCTCTCCGGCTACGCTCTCCCCACGGGAAGCTATCAGACCCCTACGCACACCCGGCTTGGGTCGTACTCCGTCTCTCCCGTAGGGTACGCGTGCCTACCTCTGCCTAGACTCAGGCTCTCCGGCTACGCTCTCCCTACGGGGAGCTATCAGACCCCTCTTGTCAGACTACGGGTCTCGACCACTGGGCTACACAGCCCGAGCCCTTACAAGGGCGTCGGACCGTGAATCCCAAGGCCTCGCCTCTGAGCCTCTCAGAACCCCGCTCCTTACAAGGGCAGCGGGGCTAGGGGTCCCAGGGCCTATCTCTTCCTCCGTCTTCTGTCTTCACTGGTTACCAACTCCCCGAGTGCCATCGCGCATCGCCTTACATAGCCCTCCGCTCCCGAGGGGGCGGAGCCTATGCGGACCGCGATGTGAGCATCCACTCGATGTAACCAATCACCACGCGCTGCCTCACGATCCCTCCTGCCAGCGCGTATCACCACTACACATGCAGCTGGGGGAGTGTGTATGTGTGTCGAACTTCTTTCACACCGTACGTAGCCAACCGTGCTGATCGGTGGTGGGGGGGAGTGTTGGCGCAGTGGTTAGCACACGGCGCTACGAACCCGGCGATCTGAGCTCGTTAGCAATCACGGTAACGAATCTTTGAATCGGTCCTGGACCTCCCCTGGGTCGACTCAGCCTCGACTGAATACCGGGTGCGATGAGTACACATCGTCACTAGGGAGACAAAGGCGGCTCGGTGTGGTGCTGGCCACCCACCTTGGTGTGCCGTGCCAGCCTTCAATAGGTGCTCGCTAACTGCACTTGCTCCAGCAGTCTGTGAAGGCGATAGGAGGCGAAGTGTATTGCTCCCAAAGAGGGCTCTAATAATGTGCAAGTTAAACATTTGTGTTTTAATAATAAATGTTTTTTTTATTTAGGGCCCCTTTATAACATGTGCTAGAGCCCCCGGCACGAGCTTCATCCGGCACGGCTCGTGACCAAAGATGCCTCGTGCCCTTCGCGCAGCGCAACGAGCTGCTAAGTTCGCTTCTTTGCCCCCGTGAATGAAACTGCAATACGGCAACAACAACAAGTGATAATTGGTTCTTTACCCTTCTATCTGGCAACAAAACTGACACCTCCTTGTAAAAGGTGTCAGTTTTGTTGCCAGATAGAAGGGTAAAAAACCAATTATCATATTTTTACTGGCAAATGAGGTTCCCATAGTGTAGATGCTTGCCCCGAGCTCTCATACTCTGATGGTGCATTGTCTTTGAGTTGTGCGCCTTTTGGCGTCATCTGGTCCAACCCATGTGAGACTAGGCTCTAAGGAAAGCTGTCTCGGGTATGGACCAATCAACTTCAAGGACAGTGCACACTATCAGAGTTATGTCTTTTGTTTGTATTATGACTGCAGGTATTGCGGTCTATGCAAACATGACTCCTTGTAAAAAGGTGTCAGTTTTGTTGCCAGATAGAAGGGTAAAAAACCAATTATCATATTTTTACTGGCAAATAAGGTTCCCATAGTGTAAACAACAACAAGTGTAGGAGCTCCTGGAAGCGATCGGAGACGTTGGAACGCAACGCGTCAACCTGCGAGGGCGCCTCGCTGCAACGGCGCCTTAACCCCAATGTCGCTGTACGCCGAACAGGAAGGCGTTCCAGTCGGAGTGGTCTGACTGGTCGCCCTGCAGCGTCTCGTGTGGCAGTGGCGTCAGCTCTCGGTCCAAGGTCTGCATCGGAACGGGCGCTTGCAAATAAACACATTCCTGCGGAGGGAGCTGGTAGGAACGTTGGGTTGCTCGCTCAATGGCCTGCAGGGTCAACGGCGGCGTGGTGTATTCCGCAAATATGGCCGACTGTGAGGGCGGGCACAAGCCGGCGTGAGTAGGTGAAACGTTGAGTTTTATAAGGGCACCACGGGGTGACCAGCCCCTCCCCAACCAGCCCCACCCCTCCCGCCCCTCACCCAGCCCCACCCTCCCCACCCATCACCCAGCCCCACCCTCCCCTCTCCACCCAGCCCCACCCCTCCCATTTTTGGATGCACGACGGACGGACACAATAATCCCCTGTCGGCTGGTGTAACCAGGAGGTTCCTACCAGTATTATTGGATCAACGCTTGTTGCCGTATTGCAATTAGTAAGGTTTGTCACGTAAACAGAACATACCAATTCGTTACGAGTACAGCAAAACCAGTGTGTTGGAGAGCCAAGCCACAACATTTACAAACTGAGTACGACGTTTCGCCAGTAATTACAACTAGCTTCATCAGGCAACAGCCAGATTTGTGAAGCATTCACAAGTACTAGCCCATCTGATGACCCATCAGTGTTCACGTTGCCAGCACCCGCTTGTGGCCCAGCCTGCCGATTCTATTAAGCGGTCAATTGTTTAAACATTGCGGTGTAGCGGCCTCTAGTGGCTGCAGGGAGGGGGATCACACGAACCCATAGCATAGAACATACCAATATATACTGACACTGACACGAGATTAGATGCGTGTATGATTAGCTTAACAATCGAAGTGTTTCAATTGATGTGCTGTGAAGGAGGGCCATTGCCCGAAACGTCACATTTTTATTTTAAGGTCAATTCCAGGAATATCCTTGTCAAAACCCAGACAGGTGGGAAACTTAGCTCGTGGATAGAGTTATGTACGACAGGCGTTATAGACTACATCATATCTACAATTTGGACAGTAAAGTGACGTGCATACAAATGAACGTTGTGTAGAGAAGTTCCGACGGACGTACTCGTAGACGGAGGTAAGTTAAGGGCTTCCGCCAGGGTTTATTAAAGCTTATCAATAATACACAGGGTACACAACTCCCAGGGGCTAGGGGTCCTACTCTGAGTGTGGGTCCCTACCGGCTAGCTCCGGTCTCTCTCTCTCGTGTCGGATCGTGGACTCTGCCGACTCCACCGAGCGGAGAGAGAAGCACCTCTACGGCTACCACCAGCTTCTCCCCAGACTCCCTATTCGATCCCTCTCTCTACCCCTGGTTCCCTCTTCACCCTGCTTACTTTACCCGTTCCCCCAGTGACCCCGCCTACGTCACGGGGTATCCCTTAAGTACCCTAGGAGACGTGACGTCATCGCACTGAACGGCACACCTGACGTCACGTCCCCATTTTACTCCTCTACAGTTGTACCACACTTGTCAACCTCTGGGTGCCACTCCAATGCCTGTCTGTGTGGCCTGCCCTCCTCCACCCTGCCACACGTGTGAAGTTCAACACACCGTACATATATAGCACTGAGCCATACTCTTTGGTTCTTTCGGTAAAGTCACGTAGGTATAAAATAAATTAAATAAAATTAAATTAAATAATCAAATTTTATTATTTTATTTTATACCCACGTGACTTTACCGAAAGAACCAAAAAGTATGGATCCCTGCAGTCACGAAAACTTTAAATCTAGCACTGAGCCAGTGTGGTGGATTGACAAACAGGGGCTGTCTGTACATCACATGACAATTACTCTGACAAAGACACCATGTGTATGTGTGTGTGTGCCAAATACAGGTAATTTGCATGAGCGTTACCTTAATTACGGCTTTGGTTTTCAGGCCCAAATGTTAATCCAATTATTATAATTGTGAGTCAACTTAGGCTATGATGTATCACGAACGAAGCTAACGGACTCGTGGATACGCATTATTATTGATATACATTAACGGTATATTACGGGGCAGTACGTACTAAATAAAACAACATCACGACAGCGCTTGTGCCAGGCTAGGTGCACCATGAGGCAGAGGTGGGACAAAGTCATTGTTATGCAAGTCCAAGTCGAGTCGCAAGTCATCAAATTCATGACTCGAGTCTGACTCGAGTCCAAGTCACATGACTCGAGTCCACATCTCATAGGTGGGACAAAGTCATTGTTATGCAAGTCCAAGTCGAGTCGCAAGTCATCAAATTCATGACTCGAGTCTGACTCGAGTCCAAGTCACATGACTCGAGTCCACACCTCTGCCATGAGGTATTATCAATGACGGATTACTTCACAGTCTGCTTCGGTAATGGTACATATTGCTCCCCCACCCGCATCAATGCATTGACATTCCAGTTGTGTTTATGTTTGTTATGAAATGTAGACACAAATGGTAACCCGGTCGGTCAACGTCGCCTTTGGTGTCTTGTGGGGAGCGGTGGCGCAGCGGTTAGTGCGCTGCGCTACGAACCCACACCGTGTCAACCCACACGCTTTACCCCGTATTCTTGTACAGGGATATTGAGTTGTCAGGTCCATACGGCGTACAGCCGTTTCAATACGGGCAAAAAAAAGAATGTTTGTGTCTATTTGTTTGTGTTTCTCCCTTGTGATGGGACTTTGTGGGATGAACGTTGAGATTTATAAGGGCACCACCGCCACCACGGGGTGACCAATAAGGTTGTTCTGTAGTAAGGTAGGGCACTGATAAGGGGTTGACAGGTGTGTGTGTATCCACATATCAAGCAAGCAGCAGCAGAAGGGTGCAAGATCAGAGACAGCATAGCATGATGAGAAGCATCATTGACATCAATTATCAAAATTAATATAAAAAAAACGTTTTGCATAGTAATATAATTTTGGTCTATTTGTTTGTGTTTCTCCCTTGTGATGGGACTTTATAGGATGAACGTTGAGATTTATAAGGACAGTCTGCATAAACTAACTACCACGTGTTAGTAGTGCAGGCTGCACTAGTGGGTGGGTGGGATCGTTGTCTTGGTGTCTACTAACTACCACGTGTTAGGGATCGTCCATAAATGACGTCACGCGATTTTTGGACGATTTTTGACCCCCCACCTCGTCACACGGCGTCACAAAAAGTCAAATATGACGTCACAAAGCTCTGCCCCCCCCCCAAACCATATTTCCATTTTGCTTCAAATCGTTTTAAACTATTGTCATTGTAGTGCGTATTTAATGTGGCGCTGCACTCTGATGTTGTAGGAGAAAACATTTATTAAAAAGTCTATTTAATTAAGTAGAACGTGTTGTCTATATTTAGTTAAAGTTGCGCATTTTGATGTGACGTCACATTTCTCAAAACCCCCCCCCTCGTCACAAATGTCTGACCCCCCCTCCCCCCGCTAGATGCGTGACGTCACTTATGCACTCGTGGGTGGGAGGGATCTTTGTCCTGGTGTCAACGGCCCAGCGAGCCGGGCAACGCGCCACGATTGGTCCAACGCCTTCCCCCCCGGGCGGTCGCCACGGCAACGGTTGTTTGGCGCGCTCTGATTGGTCCGTTCAAATCCGCCCGTTGTTTTTGAACGCAAGCCCCGCCCACCACCACCACCGCTGCCACCACCACCACCTCGCTGCCGCCTCTGCTAAGTTTCAAGCAAAAGTTTGGCGGCGTTCGTAACCTTATGCATAAAAAACACCCACAACACCCCACGACTATTAAGCGTATTGTTTTACGTGTCTCGATACGTTCACCCTAAAAATGCGGCCTCAAGCAACGAAAAGCCGAGCGGCGTGCGAGGAGAGGCCTCACGAAGCGGACACACCGCGGATAAAGGACCCGCGAAAGTGAGTTGGGGCCCTCATCTCACACGACACATCTACTGCTGGATGAATGCCTCGTCCCGCATTGATCTGTGTGTGTTGTGGCGATGTACGCGTTGATTTGGTCGATCACAAAGCGCTTCGCTCCTCGGCTTGCTCCCACCAAACCCCTCCTCCCATCCGCTGTTGTTCCTTGACCATCGGGACAGATTCTTAAGTTCATCACCAGTTTTAATTGCTCTGTTAAACCCACGCGTTGCTCTATAATCCCATGTGTTCGTCATACCACCGGTTTTATTCCACGCATCCCCTTCCCTACGGGATTGTTGCAGCGGCCACGACTTTATGGGGCCAATAATAACGAATCGTAAATATTCGTGCCTCAGATTTGGTTTAATGTAACGAACATGCCAGGAGAACGTGTCTTGTGTTGAGTTTCCAATCATCATCAGACGTGTATGTATCTGCGTGCTGTGTTGAACTTCTTTCGCACCGTACGTAGCCGACCGTGCTAATCGAAGGTTGAGCGATAGCTGAACTGGTGGGTGAAGGGGATAAATAATCCACCTACCACCATTATAAGTTCCCACGACTGTACTTGGGTGAATTGTTCAGGGACACTTTGGTTCAGGTGGTCCATTGGCTGTCATTCATTTGTTTGTTTTACGTATAAACGCGTTCATTAATCGTTAATTTGCTCACTTTTACAGGAAAGTTTTAGTGAGTCGTATTCTAGGATGGTTCAGCAGTAAGTAGGGTGTTGGAATGATTAATAAATACTTGAGTGCATTGATGGATTTGTTTGTCTGTCAGGCAGGTAGTGGACCCCTTATCAACCTATTGGTTTTGTGTTATATTTAATCGCTTTGGTAATGAATTGACGTGGCATATTTAGCTTTGTCTCGTCTATACTGCATTTTTTTACCGTACATAATGGTCGGTTCCTTTAAGCTACTTGTATAATTCGCGTGCAATCATCAATTTTGCACTATTTGATGCATGTATTGTAAGAATGTGTTTAATCAAGAGCATCCGTCATTGTGTGCTTAATGTTTACAATACGGTATTTAAAAATGCCAATTTTAAATGGATATACACCATTGAAATGAAGGAGAAATTATAGAGAAAGCAACATTTTATTTCAAAGTCTCTACATTTCCCAACGATCTTAATGCACTTGCTGAATATTTGAACACGCCGTATCAAATGGAGCCATCACTATCACAATACACTTTAGAGAAGAAAGATGGTAATTAGAAATCAGTGGCATGTATATACACGAATCGCCCCGTTTCTGCTGGATACTTTTTGTCTGAAGTAAAACGAGTGTCTAAATGATGTAACATTCACTTACCCCTGCCCTAGTAATGTGGAATTTTAACTCCTGGTTGATAGTGACTTTTTGAAAGCGTTCACATACGCTAATTATGTTTGAAAGTCAACGGTCTTGAGATGCATTTAAACTTCGAGATCTTAATCTGTACGAGCAAAGGAAATGATGGGCTGGATTACTGCTGTGATTTTTTTTGTATTTAAAAGTGAACTGACCAAGTTAAACCGCTCTCCTGAAATCTGATTATATACGGAATGTCCAACGCAATCTTGATGTAAAACATTTATGTCTACACACAACTGCCTTTTGTTTACAATTGAATGTATATGTTCGTTTTTTTTAATTTGACATACCTGGTGCTTTAGCAACATTTAATTTTTACGTAAAAATAAACTTGTAAATGCGGTAATTTTGCAATTAAATTTGTCGTCAACTAATTTTAAATCATGTGTATTATCGACTCTTACTGTGTGAAGTAAAAATGTTATTATATAAAAAATTCACTGCCTGGTGAAGACTGCTCCGTGCCATTTAGGTTAATGTGGGTTAAATAGGTAATATTTTGCGCTTAGTGGTGTAGTTAAGTGGGTAGCATGGATGTAATTGCTTAGTACTTAGTGCTGCCTTTTATAAGTCTAATTGCACCCTGAGACAATCTGTAGTTAGTTAAACGCTATACTCTTTGGTTCTTTCGGTAAAATAAATATTTCTAACTACGTGACTTTACCGAAAGAACCAAAGTGTATGGATTCCTGCAGTCACGAAAGCTTCAAATCAAGCTCAACACTGTCCCAGTGTAAGACTATGTTGAGACCTACAGGGGGAGCTGTGTGGACATCCTTTGGAGAGGCTGGTGTGCGTTAGTTCATTGTGCCAACGTAATCACTGACTATTGTACGCTGCTTGTGACAGAGTGGTGCACTTGCCAAAAATTGATTTCGTGGTTTAAAAATATGGTAGTGGAGGGGAAAAAAGTATGAGTCATAAGACGACAAGAATACACACGATATGCCCGTAGAATCCTTACCGTCAGGATTGTTTGCTGCTGATGAACAGTAGATGCCAATGATGCTGTGTTTACGTAATTAGGGACCATGAAAGAGTTAAAATGCTCAAATGAGAACAAATGCCAATATATTGTGTATAGAGCTGAGGGGTGGCTCAGTGCTTCTCACACATTGCATTATTAACTCATCCACCTGAATTGATTCATACGCCCCCCCCCCCCCCCCCCATTTCACGAAATTGCACAGCTCACTGTGGTAGTGTACGGTCAAACAAAACCTCATGACGCACAATGTCGGATGGGGGTTCTTCATCCGGCAGTGGTCTGACATTTGGCTTTGAATTAATATAATGTTATAATTAATGTAGAAATACTATATTTAAAAACGTGTGGCTTTTTTGCATTACCCTTTAATAACCAACTGTCTAAAGTTACGTTTTAACAGATACAGGTGGCTACTAATCAACATCTTTAACTGCATCTTGCGCTCAGTTTTTTTGCTTTCATTCACAATAACACGAAAGAAAGGCTCTCAAAACAAAAGTGCATCGTGCCAACTTGAAAGTGGCACGCGCTCGCGGCCCACGATTGATTCAAACTATTGGCAAGAAGCAGTTGCTCCCGGCAAGCGCCTGCCTCCTATTTATTGCGAACACACAGGCCTGTCACTCAGTGCCATTGGTGGCCCGTGGGGATTAGAGGCAACTGAAACCCTGGGCTTTATATAAAGGATTTCCCCTGGTGCATCTTATTGCGCCGGGTGGATGATGGTGGGAAGGTCACCCTTGCAGCTGCCCTTCACATTAAAACTTGATGGAGCCAAGAGCACAATAAAAGTGCGTTTCAAATCCCCAGAGAATATATTTGACATTGACTCACCAGGGACTTGTTGGAACGAATTTGCTAAAAATTGAGAACAGAGTTGGTGAACCTTTAACAATCCCTGGATAACTAATGATTGCTAAAATCTCAATGTTAAACACTTTTTTTGTGGCTATAAAAGAGAAGTAAAGATACAAATTGCGTCACCTTTCATTACGATGATATTAACTTTAAGATGGTAGGCCCCTCTTTGAGCTGGACTTGGCTCTCGGCGTATTAGGAATCATACCATTCATGTTTGGTGAGCTCAATAGTAGGTACACACCACACTAGAGCATTTACACCACACGCAGACTTTCATTTCTGTAGATAAAACTTTAATTCATTTAAACTAATTATAATTATTTTGTAATCTAGCAATAGAACATGCCTCAATTCCAAAAGGCTTGTGCCTTAGTTATGGTCGAGTGGTGGGGTGGCTGTTATGTTAATTTCAAATGAATATCATCTTGCTTTCTTCCCCTCCATATATAACTCTGTAAAGAAGAGCGAACCAGTAATGCAAACCGAAGACAATTTCATCCGAAAGATACAATTTTAGCCACACATCATGGCATGCATTATTTTGACTGACCTAGGTCTTTATTACATTTTGGTAAGAGGAAATAGTGATTGCGGTAGGAGTCACAAATGATAAAATGTCTGCTGGTGACGTCTTGACTGCCCGTAATGTGAGTGAGCGTGCAGAGCTGATGTTTGTCCTTTACCTTGTCTGCTCCACGCGTGAATGTGCAGGCCTCCCATCCGAAGGGGAAGTTCCTTCACCTTTCTCACCCCAGGTCCCTATGCTGACTCCACACTGGTAAGAGAGCAAGGCATGCAGATACACTGGCTATGCCTACCCCCACATTGGTAGAAATGAAACACATAGAGGCATACCTTTTCCATGCATCCCAGCTCCAGAATACCATTTTTGTTATCAGCTTGAATATGTATTCAATGCAAATCATTCAGCAAGGTTTTCATTGCTTCGCCCTAAAAAGTACAATGTTATCTTGGATTACTTTCGCAGTTGCTGCCTATATTAGTTCTTGAATGTACAATGCAATGGAATTCTGCTTTTTATTTTTATCTCTCTCACCCCCACCCCACCCATCCCTCATTCTCTTGCTGCCCTCTTTGCTTTGTGGTACACCCACTCACTCCTTTGCTGTATCGCATCCTTTATGTTTCCAGTACCTTTTGAAGGCCAGTTTTAACTTAATCGGCGAATGTGTTGTGTTTCTTATCCCGAGTGCATATTGATCCAATATTTTTTTGCGTAGACCGATGCATTTTTAAGCAACTTTGGGCCCAATTTTCCTCCCAATTAATTATTCATATAGTTGTGTGGTCCTTGAATGACAAAAAATGGGTCCTTTTTGCAATTTCAACATTTCTGAAGGTAAATTATGATTTTGCCTGCATTAAACAAACCTTTAACTTTTAACAATGCTGATGATGGGATGACGGTTGAGTTAGAGCACTTATACTGGAAGGTCACCAAATAAGATATTTACACTAAACAATTTATTGTTATTTTACCCGGTAAGGCCTACTAAGCTACATAGCTCTTTTTCTGAAGCGACCTGGCCACAACTGATAGCTCAACAAAGTGGCTTATCATGTGGAAATGTATAGCAGCCATATACCCTAAAGGCATGTTTTAAAATGGAGGGAAAAACTAGAGGACTCGGAGAAAAATCCACGTGGCCACGGGGAGAACATGCAAGCCCCACATATACAGGCGTCAGGGTTGGGATGGAACCCATTGCCTCCTGTATACCAGTCGAGGTAGTTAACATCTCGCATCGAATTGATAATCTGGCCACTACAGAATGAGGTATGCAGCTGCACAGAATTAGTAACTTTACCTTCAACACTTCAGAGTCCAGGATCCTGCTTTGGATAGTGCTTAACTATACATGTTGACATGAAAAGCGACACCTTATACCATCTAAATAAAAAAAATTCATTAACAAAATCTTGTCTTTGAAAATGGCAGAGTATGTCCACTTAGCTTAATTGTTTCATCCTATTGTGTGGCAATGGGAACTGCTTATTGAAGTGAAAATTTATAATTTTATTCTACACCCATGCTGAGACACCCTATTGGGTGACATCTGGGAGCAAAGGTGCATTGCTCAGCATTGGAGTCATTATCTAGCATTGGTCAATATTGCAATCCGCATCATAACCTGAACACTGGAAGTGACGCTAACGCCTGGATCCCCGTTCTGGCAAACATTCTGCCACCAAATATCTGCATAGACGTGCAGACTCCAAAGAAGTTACGTTTTCTTTCCAACAACAACCTACCCATCAACCTAAACCTCAATAATGTACCTCGCTGGCGACTCCCGATTCGCTTTCTGGGATCGCAGTGTTACTGTCCTCGAATTTTACCCAGATCGATAAGAACGCTGGCGAACAGTGGAACAGCACTGCTTCTCGTTTGAAATTCCGCGAAGACACTGGTGTACCGTTAATCACATAAAACATCAACAGACATCTTCATGAATGGAAAATCGAAGACAAGCCAAAGTACAATTGTGGCCACGTAGCCAAAATTATGGACCATAAAGTGAACCACTCACTGTAGCCTGTGCTACTTAAATCAATGGAAGAGCAGCAAAACTACACGTGGCTAGCAGGGCTTGATATTGGTATTTAGCTCCTGAACATGTTTTTCCATGTGCAAGAATAGAATGGAATTGGTTTATTTTATTGAGTGTGCGGAGATGGCCTTTGGTTCTCCAAGTGCCATGGTGCCAAACGAGATGACCTTTCCATTAGATGGAAGTCATTAATGAAAGCAGGAACCCAGCAAACTAAAATATCGCAATAAAGTAGCAGTCAGCAAATCCATTTGCACAAATCCACGTCCTGCTGGATATCTGTGAAAAATAACTTGATATCTCATTTGATTGCTCCAGTCTAAAAGATTTTGATTCTGAAATCTGGAGGAAATACTTGGATGATCAAGTTCCGTACACCTAGTGGAATAGTACTTTTTAGAACAGGCAAGCACATGTTGTAGATGAGTATAGGTCAATTAAATATTAGGAGTGTGTTGCACCAACCTTAATGTGTGGGTTGTCTTGAAATCTATTGTTTGTTATTATTAGGTATCATCAACAGAAAAATAGAAATGCTCTTAATATCTGTTATTTTGAAAAATAAGCAAATGAGCTTGAAGTCTTTGCTCATATTTTATATATTCTGGACACTATGCGTGGTACATGTACGCATATACGTGTTCATTACTTTTAATTGCACGCAGTTCCTATGAAAACAATTGTAAATCTTTGGCTGTATTATACACACAACATAACATTTCTTAACAGCAATTTTGTAACTACAACTTGAGTTTACTCAGGCCATTCACATGATTGAAAGCAAACATGAAATGCTTTGGTGCACACAATTTCCAATAATTCACTGTCACAATATACAATTTGAGCCATCTATGCACATGTATAAGCAAACTTCATTCTAAAGCCTTTCATTATAATGGTATGTATATGGTTGATGTTGTCCCGCACCTCTGATTAGCACGATTGGCTACGTACGGTGCGAAAAAAGTTCAACATACATACAGCACATACGTCCAGCCTCTTCAGAAGCGGACCCCTGGTGATCTGCGAGGCTACCACAGGGGGTCCACGGAAAATCTAAATAGTATCATTAACAAGGAAATGTACACATTTCAAATAACTAGTGGCATGTGGTGGTCCGTGAAATGTTTGGAGGTTGATAAGAGGTTCACACTCAAAAAGGTTGAGAACTGCTGGCTTAGAGAATGTTGGAATCAATGGTAATGGATATTTGCCAATACCACCACAACATGTGTGTACTGTAATCCTAAACAGTTTTCATTTGGCATGGCAGGAGAGAAAATGACTGATCTGGAGAAAGTGTATTTTTTGCTTTTTTCCATAAGCTTTACAATGCTATCATTTGTGAGAATTGCATCAAATGCTCTCCCAGGAATTGATCGATAAAGCAAGACCTCTTTAGGTGAACGTTTTTTTTCTTTTTCCAAAAACATCGGTTGCGTTGATATTTACATATATATGGTAGCAATTGTGTATCTTTTTTTGGCATTGTACTTTACAGTTACCCACAGGCTTGGCAGCTTGGCACATTGTTTTATTTGCTCTTAGATGCTAAGCAAGGTCAAGGTTATTTATACATTGTTTGGATGGGCAACCTTAGGGGGAAACGTTGAGGTCACTACAGGATGTGGTGTGGACTCCCATCTGGGCTTTACTTCAAACCAATGCCCTGACATGGCACTTCAAACCAATGCCCTGACATGGTAATTCAACCATTGCCCTGACATGTGCTATAAAAAGTGCTGTCTTATAATTTGAAACTCAAACTAGATATTCTCACTTATTTATGATGATCGTAGAGAATGTGGTTTTCGTGAATAAGAAATATTAATGCCAGTAAACTATAAAAGCTCAAATTTCACTACAGATAAGTATTAATTTAGGAATGGCAAACTTAGACACGAGTTAAATTACAAAAAAATTTGTAAACAAGAGGCTTCTTTGTAAAAAAAGGTGTCAGTTTTGTTGCCAGATGGAAGAGTAAAAAAACAATTATCATATTTTTTACTGGCAAATGAGGTTCCAATGTTCTTCTTGGTTCTTTCGGTAAAGTCACGTAGAAGGGAAGTAATAAAATAATAAAAATAAAACATAATATATTTTATTATTTGATTACTTCCCTTCTACGTGACTTTACCGAAAGAACCAAGAAGATGAATCCCTGCAATCACGAAAGCTTTAAATCGAGGTTCCAATGGTGTAAATGCTTACCCCGAGCTCTCATACTCTGATGGTGCATTGTCTTTGAGTTGTGCGCCTTTTGGCGTCATCTGGTCCAACCTATGTGAGACTAGGCTCTAAGGAAAGCTGTCTCGGGTGTGGACCAATCAACTCCAAGGACAGTGCACATTATCAGAGTTATGTTTTTGTTTGCATTATGACTGCAGGTATTGTGGTCTATGCAAACATGACTCCTTGTAAAAAAGGTGTCAATTTTGTTGCCAGATGGAAGGGTAAAAAACCAATTATCAAGAGGCTTCTTGTAAAAATTGTTGTTGTCATTCCCGGTAATTTTCCCAGTTCTAAATATGATCTGAATTACATACACATATACATAAGACTAAAACATTAAACTGTGGCCGTCTTGGCGATTTCCATATGTGCTTAGAACATTGGCATCTTGCCTCAACAATTTAGTGAAAGATGATGGAGGGCGGTGTATGTTTTTATTCTTTAAAATTGTACCAAGGTACATGGTGTTCCGGGACACACATTGTAATTGTCGTGTGTACCTTTGGAAATGTGGTGATAATCCACGGCAGTCACCCTCCTTTCCTCTCCTTCAATTATTAATTTGCTAATACCTCGAGTCACCAATTGGGCCCCAGTGTGACGTCTTCTCCAGGTGCCGAGGACAGCCGCGCTGTGAATAATTTAAGAGCGTCACGCGCGGTTTTCTGCAGCCGTTGATGCACGCACAAGGATGCTCACACAATGGTCTGTTATTGTGAGCACCTAATTGTCGGAGCACTTCTGGACTTATTTATTTTCGTGTAAAGTTTGCTAGATATTGCAGTGTTTAGTTTACATTCTAGTAAAAAAACAACTGTTTTGTAAGGAGTGCAGAGCATTTGTTTTGGTGGCTCCCTTGCTGACCGCTTGCTATGTTGTAGGTTCCGCATTAGTCTTGTGTCGGTACAGCTACCTCCAATGTCAAACTTCCCTTATCAGTCAAACAGGTGTAGCTGTTACCTGTCAGTGGTGCCTATATCCCTCAACTCTTGAACTCGCATCCAGCCGTGCCAACACCAGATAATCTGTAAATTAAAACAAACCCAACAACTGCCCTGGGGACATCATGCACCGACACAACAGCACCCCCACATCCGCCCACATTGACGTACTTAAAACTAAATTCTGGCCCCATTTGCCCAGACATTTGCAATGCTCCCTTAACGACGTAGCTTTGCGTAGCAATCTCTGCTGGTGTATATCCCGTTATCAATCACATTGCCAAGACCAACACTCGGAGCATTCCCTCTTCATGAGTCGACAGCATTTGAGGTTGTGCTAAAAGTTAGCTCGGTGGGGTCCTCGTGGCTGGCACCTTTGGACGAATGATTGCCAAGCCCTCTGGCTGTTGCGCGAACTTCCGTGCACCTTTGAAATCGTATGTGTCAAAGCAGTCCAATGCTTTTTAGGGCAGCAATTTGGACTCCTTGGAAAACCAGAAGCGGACATGTATGGCTGTCCCGGTGGTGCATGCCCCCATGATGTCAAAGGCCCTTCCCCATAAGCTGTCCGTTGCTGAGGATGTATTGATCCTACAGAACACCGTGCATGGACGGTGCTTGATAGGGAGTCTCGCAGGCCATGGTCATAATTATCAGGGCAATTACATATTTAGCTTTTTCTGGGACATTTTCTTTTGAAGGCCCTGGAAAAGCAGAAAGTACAGGGATTAGAAAGATATTCTGCCAGGCAGCCATGCAAGGAGCTGGAGATGGTTGGTGGCATTCTTGATGGACGCCGCCTTTGATCTCGTAAACCAGGCTTCAAGGACAGGTGGTGCTGCAGAGGGGAATTTGTGTACATGATGGTAAAGGGAGGTGTTGGTTGGATGACTTTGTCGGTTAAGAACGCTTTTGTGTACGTCCGTGTCATTTATGCAACTGCAACACACAATGCTGCGCAATCTGCAAACACGGAAGCGAATATATTCAGAAGTTTTCAGCCAATTAATCAGTGTTTATACATGTGGGAGGAAAGCAGAGCACCTGGAGAAAACCCACATACAGATGAGACAGGGTATTGCACCTTGACACCCATGGGAAGGGAGTTTCCTAACATATTTGAGATCCCCCAATCCTTGCCTCCACAGTACTGGATTAGGAGTTTGATAGTCTGAAGGAGCCAAATGCATCCTTTTGTGATAAGAAGCACAGAGTCAACTAAACTCGCGCAAAATGGAGCAGGGGTTCTCGAGGTTTGGAGGAGTCCTTCCATTTTTACAATACAGGGACTCGTCCACTTACGTACGAGTTAGGTTCCAGAGGTCTATTCGTAATTCGATTTGTTTGAAAGTCCAACTTCACTCCTGTCGATTCCAAACACGTTGTACGGCATGTACACTAAACACAGGGAATAGCTTTAAAAGTTGTATAATCTCTTCTTGGTTCTTTCGGTAAAGTCACGTAGAAGGGAAATAATAAAATAATAAAAATTAAACATCATAAAATAATTCTCACGACGTTTTGGCCACAACACAAGCAGCCGTCCTCAGGTGAAGAACAGGTCTGTCGGGAAGACAGCATCTGAATGAAACAACACCAGGCTTGGAGCGTATATTTAAGCTGGGTTGGAGGGGGAAGAGCGCCTTGACAAAATAATTTGCATATCAAGAGGGAAATGCAGATATGGGATTAGTCACTACTTGTGAAATGCGTAGGAGGTGGGTGGAGGGTTTCAAAGTCATATTATGCCCGTGCATTATGCAGGATTAGCAGCATCAAAGGGAGGGGATAGGGGTAGCATTAATAAAGGGAAGGAATGTTAATAGTATGTAGCTGCAGTAACTAAACCACCATGTAAAAAACTAAAGTATAAACTACATAGTATCATCAGTATACTAAATATACTCTCCAATAAGCTGAGCTACTAACAGTAAGTAATATATTACATGTAGTTTATTCTTTAGTTTTTTACGTGGAAGGAGGAAGCGGGGACTTCTAGAGGAGTAAGGCAAGGGCCAGGGGGGCAGCCTGAGAAATTAGCTACGTATAGGGCTCCCCCAATCTCAGGAGCTAAAATATGACCTGCCAGGGAGGCTCTCTCTTCAAAAAGAGACTCTTGGTCATTGAGTGATCTGATCCTGTATGGTCTGAGCAATGTAAAGCAAATACAGTACATGAACCCTAAGATACATAGCATACAAACTTGAAAGGCACTATCACTGTCTTTGCACCTTGTGACTGCGAGTTTCTGCTCATTAAGAGATAAGAATAGACCTAACTACAGATTAGATTTTCCACGTGTACCACTCGTGGTGGCACAAGCCACATGTGTAGTCTGTTTTGTTTGCATGAGGCCAATAAGTGTGTATGTGTCGCTCTGGAACGGTTGCAGAGAAGGAAGAGGAACCGCAAGCAAGATGCTGACTCTGTCAGTCTCTATAGCCTGGATGTGAAGGTAAGGTTGTGATGAGGTTTATTGTGGCCAGGTGATGGGAGAACAGATTAATAGTAGTCTTGAGTGTGTTGTGTTCTGCTTTGAATATTTAATCTTTGGCTGCGAAATATCCCACAGCATTAGTCTTTTGCAGTCAAGATTCTGTTAAATCACAGAAGGCAAGGAGCCAACTATTTGCATCTCGTGACTTTATTGGCAACCAGTAAGCAGGGCGAAGTCTCTTTCATGTCGAAAGCGACGTTAGTTGCTCTGCAGAGAGTGCCCTTTTTTTGTCTGAAGCTTAGCTATAATAGAGCAGTGCTTAAGAAGTACTTAGGAAGTACTGCTTTAAGAATTGTTATGCTATGGATTAACACCAAAAAGTGTCAGTTCTAGGCTATGATGTCTTCTTTTAAATGCCACTCGTCAATACTATTTCTGGTTTACGTGGTTAATTTGCTGAATATTTCTTGCAAGACTTTTGCTAGATGTATTCAGCATAAGTAACCAAATGTGTATTTTAGCCTATAATATCTACTTAACGTTTAATAACGCTTAAAACATTGCTAAAAAGTGTCTGCTTTATCATCGAGGGGTGAAACACCATTTAATGATGCAGCAGTGAAAACAAGTCGTGAGAGAGGTCTTGGTTGACAGATTATGAATTTCATCATTGCAGTGGAAGCCTGCTTATTCAGTTTTTTGCTTTGACTCGGTAGCCTCCAACCGACTTGCACGCCCACTCCTGACCCTGCACTGGCAGGCAGTTCTTTATCGTCCTTCATCAAAATGTAAGGAGGGTAAAATTAAGCCTATTAAAAAAAGCAGTTTTGAGCGGCATGAGCGTTTGCACCCTGCACGTAAGATGCCTAATTATCTTGTGTCTAGCCGAGATACTGGCGCCTCCTTTACGGCAATAATTTGTGGTTTTAAAGAGCCTGCTAAGTTGGTGCTGTTTTTTTAAGCTTGTCACATGGTGTGAGGTTCCAAGCCCCTTTAACCACTGTGACACTAAATGCTCATTTTCCAGCTTCCCACATTTCCCTCTCTTTGTTTCCTGCCAACTCTGCTTATAGTCAATAACCCCCATTTTTAAACAACTCTGTATATAAGCGGACAATGCGTCACCTTTCCATATCGTAATGAAAAATACTTTTTTCACATCCCATCGGCCACAAGGTCTTGTCATCGGGCAAGCCAATGCTGATACAATTATGCAGTAGCATCTGGGATGTTTTCAAATATGAATATTTTGTGGAGGGACAGATATGATAAGATGTAATTACTGATTTTGTTCCTTTGCGAATTATTATTTTGTATTATCCTGAAATGAAAGCTGTCCCCGCTTTGTTATGGTCTACAGCACCACTTTTCCTCAAACACTGCATGCGCCCAAATTCTGAGTTTTTGCCAAACGTTGGGTTATTACATTCAGTAAAACCGGGTGCAGATGAAGAAAAAATAATGTATCCTACTGTGTTTCGTTTATATCATATAGCACAGACTACAGAGTAACTCGGTTTTACCTGTAAAAATTAAAATGTTCAGTGAAACCCTGTTTCCATGCTTCCGGTGCGATAATTGCGGGGTAATTTACCAGACAAATTTGTTTTCGAACGCCAACACGAAGTTGCCCACTCTCGTGGGTAATTTGTCACGGCGCCTTTCCTGTGCACTGGATAGCAGACGGCATCACTCCCACACACAGTGCCTATCTGCAATTGTATCAACCCATGGGTCCACGTGAAAACTCCGGCATAAATACGCACACGTTTGACTGCTCAAGGGGGTGGTCCAAACGAACCACATTTAATGCATCCCTGCAATGTCCCCACACGGGCACTGCAGTCTGACCATTGTGCATATACAGCTCCCTAAGCCCATGTCCAACCACACCACTGCCATGTTGGCAATTTTCGTGACGAGAAAATTGCATCTGGAGAAACGCCCGTGGCTACACTGGCCTGTGTTGGCCAGTCGCTGTTGCAGAGTGAGCTCAGACTGCGCCTACTCTGTGTGTGTGATGCACGAGAGAGGATCCCTGTTGTGTTGGGGCGAGGTTGGGTGGCACCTATTTTGCACAAGGATACTCTTGCCATGACCAGATTCCAGGCTCAATCCAGATACCACTTTTCCCAAAGAACATTGCGTCTGATTGTGTAATTTGCACAGCCCCATACTGCATTTAGTTTTTTGGAAAAAAAATCTCAAGTATAAACTTTCATCGGTAACTACTAGCAACCCACGCGTCATTTGGAAGTCACCGTCCATCTGTCCCTCCCACCCAGCCAGCCAGTAAAACTTATAATGTTATATACAGCCCTTTTTCTCTTCACCTTTCTCATGCCTTCTTTGTACCATATATCTAAATTTATCTTGTATTCTCGCTTTGTCTCTGTTTCTCTATTCCTCTCTTCTACCTCTCTTCCCCTCTGTATTCCTGTCCTTCCTCCACTGTATCTCACCTACTTCCCTCCCTGTTATCTCTCTCCCTGTTTCTCTCACCCTTGCTCTCCTTATTCCTACCATTCCCGTCTCAATCTTGCCTCTCCATAATCCTCCCTCTTACTGTTTATTGCTTATCCTCGCTCTCCTCTTTTCGTTTTGCTCTCTAAGCTATCCGCACTCTCAATGTGTTCACTGCCTTGGGCGTGAACACATTCTAGAGGAATGTGTTCAGTGCAGCGCTCTGCGTGATAGGGAGGGACAGAACACGTAGGCTCGCAGCTTGTGGCTCCAAAAAATCCACGGCAAGAGAGGGTGGCACAATAAGAAGCCACCTTTTTCTGTTCGAGCATGAAGCAGTGCTGCAAGCAGCCCCCAAAGTCATGATTGCCCTGCAGGAGCAATCTGGGGCCAGCGCTGTGCCCCCGTTCGCTTGTGAATCAGTAGTCAGGCGAGGAAAGAGCCATCAGCTCTACAGCACGCACAATTGACACCGTGCTGTGTATAATACAGCATGAGTAGTGGGTTGTAGCCCTCTAAGCATGCTGCAATGACAGGGATGACTCAGATCTTGTCAAACACACAAGCAGAGGGGCTAGCGTGGAGACCCACGGCCTCAAGCAGAGGAGGCTCTTAGCTAGGCTCAGGATAATCCCTGCTAGGGTATCTGGGAGGCCCGTGGGAGGCTTGAGTATGGTGATATTGAGCCTGTTGCTGGGCGGGGGGCATGACTAGAGCAGCCAACGTTTTTGGAGCGCAGGCGAGTTCCCGGGTATCTCAAGAGTCCCCCAGGGCCTAGCAGAGAGAGAGAGCAGGAAATAAAAAGTTGGGGGCCCCGCAGGACGAGTGAGATGGACAAGGAACTCCCCCACCCTTAAAAAAGTGCCAAAGAGCCCTGCTGACGGATGATCAGGCCCTGTTCCTTCTGGACGTGTCAGACATGGTGACTTATTAAAGAGCAATAAGGCAGCCTTCGTGGTCACCTCGATGTCTGTGAGAGCAGGGATTTGCCTGGTTTACTGCAGGAAACTGACCCGGAAGAGATTGGCTATATTCAAAAGCAGGGCAAACAGTACAGCCCTTAAAGAGGTTTTCGGCCAGATGCAACTCGACATGAAATGTGCCACGGTTGTTAAGTTGGATCTGGTTAATTGGAACACTGGGCTGTCGCACCATCAGTGGTGACCAAATGTCCCCTCTGCTTCAAGAGATTGAGAGTGCCTTTCTCACTGAATGCTTCCTTGACACATCTCTAGCTTGACAGTTTTGGCATATTGAATAATTTTCATAGGGTTTTCCTCTACAAGAAGTGTTTAGTTGGTGCCAAGGCGATGAGTTGGACTCTTACAGCTCCTTTAACTAAGCTTCGGCACATGGCGCTGCATAATTCCTCCTGTTAAAATCTACTTGGATGTGCCTGTTGATAGTTAGTTATGTGTGGGTGTTAAGTGTATCATGCTACCCCACTATGTTCACTGTGGGGATGAATGGTAGTGGGTTGATTTGTGAAGGGTCGGGGTGATAGGTTGGGGGGTGAGGGCAGGGCGAGGGGGAAGTCCCATCTGCATGATGTCTGCCTTCAATCCCTACCCCCTGCCTGCCCTCGGTGGATCTTTACAAGTCTTGCCCATCACACTCCTTGTTGGGCTAGTCGGCGTGGAGCCGTGTCGTATAGGCGGCGATAAACCGAGCTCTTGCCCTTTGTCCGAGTCGGACCTAAACCACTGGCTTCACTCGATTGCATGGACCCACTATGGTGGCCAAGGATTTTCCACTGTACTTTCCTGCCAAGAGGAGGAGCAGGGTTCGAGAAGCGCTCGCCATTCGCACGCCACCCAAGGAGGCAGAGGTAACGTGTGGGGCGAACGAGTGTCGTGGGTTCTTACTGCTGCTGTTCACAATTCACCCTGTCTTTAATACATCTTAGGTATACGTTGAGATGAGGCTGTTCTCCGTGATGAGCAAGGTTTCTTTTTACTGCAATGTATTCTGTATGTCTTTGGGGTGCTGCAAATGTGTTATGGTTAGCACACTGAACTTGTACTCCAGAGATCGCTGGTACGGATGGGACTCTAAATAATAATTGCAGGTTTTCTTTTCATTGTATTTTTCATTTATACTGATTGGAAATATTTCACGGAAAGTTTGAGAGAGGATAGTATCCACGAATGGGTCATTTTGCTTAAAGATCCTCTGATAAGCCTATTTAAAGTGTTACTAAAGTGTTAGCGCTGTGTCTAATGGCACACATCCGCGTAAAGTGGGCTGTGTCAACAAATAAACATTGCCGCTGCCTGCGTTTCCGCAGCTGCAGCACCAGAGGCCGGCCATTCGAATGAAAGCGATCACAACGTTGCAAGCGGCAGTGGGCTTTCCGATTGTGACGCGCGCTTGGCAGGGTCGGCACCAGCCTGGCCGTTGAACAGCTGAGGCAGCAAAAACTTCTATAACGCCGCGCTCGTAAAGAAGTGGTGCGCTTTGGGCTGCGGGAGATGGGCATGCGGTGGTGGGGGTGGGGGAGTTAGAATGGCCAAACACGGTGGCAGGCACAGGTGGGTAAACAGCCCCGACCGAAAGGCGGCGTTGAATGACAAAAGTCCCTTATCGGCAAGGCTTCTTCAATTATAATTGAACAATTAGGATTGCCCAGAGGGCAGTGGCTGAATGTGTCGGCACGCATTTGTATGGCCCTTGTGTGCTGCCCCATGCCGCGTGGTGTGCGGCTTTTATGCTGATTTTCATGAATCTTTTCTTGTTTGTTTACATTCAGCAGTTTGGAATTTGTATTTGTCCTTAGATGCATCGTCGGCACAGATGGGTTTTTTTTGCGTAGAGATGATCACACCGAGGTCATGTCACCAGGGAGGATGGCCACTGACGAGGAAGTCTGGTCTTGGAATAGCAACCTGGATATGGAATGTGTGCTATTGAACGATAAAAGGGAAGCTGCAGAAAAGAGATTGGAACAGGAATTGGAGCTGTGCGGATTCGCAGGCCTCAGTATTACTTTTTCGAATGGCAGCTTGAGATTTGCTGATGGTGGTTCAAATTTTGAATGGGCGAATGTTGAGGGGGGCGACAGGATATTGCATCGAAAAAAATCATTTGTACATCTATGCTTCTCTCCTTCACTGTACCGCACTGACCAGCTTGTTCAAATATGGTCAAATAACCCACAATGCATGGGCAGGCCCTTGTACAGCAGTGGATTGACAAAATGACTGCTGCACATGGACATGAATGAGCGTGTAATGCAGTTAATGCCTTGAAATGAACAAACTAATGCCTGTTTTAATCTAGTTGAATAAGTCCCTGAGGCTAGTTTCCCTCTCTTTGCTTGGACCCCTTTTAAGTTTGATTTCCTGTTGAGCCCGAGGCTAAGGTTTCAAAAACGGGTGGCCGGTTTATTTATCTCGTTGGTCAGAAAGGATGTTTACAAAACATGGCTCCACTTCCAGAGAGCGGGCAGCCGAAAACTTTGCTGCTGTGCTTGGCTGATTGTGTCCTGCGAAGGTGTACCTCTTGATAGTCGCAGAGTGTAGTGATGCAGAACAGTGCTTCAAGATGTATATCTGCAGCTCAGCTGTGTTACTCGGGGGACTTGTCGTGTGTCAGGACATTGCGCTGGCACTGCTGAAATCCTTGGTTTGAATCCAGCTTTCAGCCACCTGTGAATAAGTTCGGTTCCCAAGTGTAGCGAGTTGATGGGCTCAGATTGGTCACCGATGATTGGACTAAAACATTTTATATTCAATGCAGTCTTTAAATAAATCTCGGATAGTCAATCTCTGAGAGTGAAACACATTCACTGTGATGTCATGTAACAAACTCCTCTACAGCAGCGTATGCGAGAAGGTATAATACGTCAGAATTATTTCCACGGTGTTGTCATCATCCAGTGGGGCATTGCTTTCTGTGAGAGTTTGTAATGAAGATTTGTTTCACGCCCAAACACAGAATGTACAGTGACTGGAAGCAGTTGCCTCGGTTGCGCATTTTTTTCTTATTGAGAATTTGAAAGAATAAGAGGAATTACCTGGCAGTGGATATAAATCCATACTCATATCCGCAGGTTGAGGAGTTATTACTGTAGTTTTAACATTAATAATAAGATTTTCCAATAGTGTACCTGCTCAACATCCAGATCAATGCATTATCAAGCACAGGAGTTTGCACCGGCTGGATGCATTCCAAAGGATCTCTTGTATGGATAAGTTTTGGATACAGTAATCCCACGGAGGTGACAGGATCAGGTTTAAGAGTGCCTGTAAAACTTCAAGTTCATCTTGTATCTATGTATGTTGGACTTCTTTTGCACCGTTAAGCCTCGGTGTTTAACATGAATAGCTCAAGCTGGAGAGCTAAAGCTAGCAATAGGTCCTGCTGGAGGGCTCCACTGCAGGTACCCAAGGAGCTGAAGCGAGGTGGTTGAGAGGAACGCATGGAGAGAAACGTGAAAAGCTCAGCTGGACTCAGGCTCTGCCTAGCATTGGCTTTATTTGCTGACTTTTTGTCTTATGCCTGCGCTGTTTGTGCCACGGACCGTTCATTGTGATTCGGACTTTGTTACTAACTCGCGACACTGGAGTGTGACACTCGGTAACTCGAACACTCTGGTGTTTTATACTATAATTTTTTTCAAGATGACCAAATGCCAACATCAATGTCAATAAAATGAGTTTCACAAGTTGGAATAACAAAAAAGCAAAACGTAAACAAAAATGTATAGGAAAGCAAAACTAGCCTGGACATTGCTGAAATAAAAAAACAGCAATCACTTCAAACATACTTCACATTTCTTTACGTTTCATTCGTCAATTTGATCTGTCCATAGAGAGTTTCGAGGCGCAGTTCGCTCCTTCATGTTGTTCTACGCTCCGCCGCCCTCTTGATTTGCCTATACTTCTCTCCTCGTTGAACAATGCCTGTTTATCACGCCCACATTTATTCACAGCCTCGCTACAGTGCGAAAGCAAGTCATGAGATGTGCCGGGACCAACTTTTAATACAAGCGGGGTGAATCATAGCCCTCAAAGTGGAAAGAGGGGATCTCCCCGCCTCTCCCCTCCATTATTGCCAACTTTACTCCACTCCCAATGTTGCTGTGTTGGCTGGCGCTTGCTGCAGAAGCCATTCCACCCACGGACAGCTGTGGGATTGTCTCCAGGGGGGCTGGCCTCACAATGGAAAGGTCACCCCGTGACCCCGAGCTGATGCCACCACCCACTGCCACTTTTTCAGTCGGGCGGCAGGGCTCGGAGCCTGCATCCGCCACCGCTCACTTTGCTCTCGCCTCGTGTCAACTCTGGCAGCGTATGCATCCAAGCAGTGGGTGGGAGAGTGGCTCCCTCCCCCCCCCTTTCCTATGGCTTTTTATGTTCAAGTCTTTTATCTTTTGTCGGGCTGTATGTGGGTACGAGTTCCAAAGGATCACACAAGCAACACTGATAAGCATTTGTTTGTGGCTATCAGTATTAGCCGAGAGGTTATCCCTCTTCCAGTAAAGAAAACAGTTATGTTATACTATGACTGCCTCAAACCTGTCTCACCACCAATGCATTTTGTTCTGGACCCACATCGTATTCAGCAGATTGACAACTTTAAATAATTAGGCATTATCTTGGACTCGAACCTTTCTTTCAAGACCCACATTGACTACATGGCCAACAAGATAAAACCAAAATGTAATTCCTATACAGAAACATATGCTGTATCCCACCTCTACTCTGTCTGAATATAGTTAAAGCCACCATCCTGCACAAATTTATTTTTTGTTTTACCACCTACTGCCTAGCTTCTGAATATACCTTAAAACGCCTTATTTTAACATACTGTTTTACTATCCGTTTGGCCCTTGACGCCCTCCATTCATTCTTGTCGCCTGTACATTAACTTGATTCTGTCCCCCCTGGATATCTGGAGTGACCATCACTGGGTTTGTCTTCACCTTAAACATCTTAAACAAATCCGTCATTGACCCAAAAGACCACTTCTTTCCTCGAACCCCCTCCCACAGCCTCTGAAGTTCCTCCTTGTTCCTACAAACAATCCATTGGTGAAAACTTTTGTTTTGGTAAAAAAAAGGTACGTCTTTCCACGTTGTTGCCCTGCGTTTTTGTAGCCTTGTCGCTCATCTAGAGCTGGGTTCTCTCTCTTCACTTCCCGTAATTACCCTATTAAACCACAACCACAAAGCGTACTTGTAGCCGTGCCTCTTCTCTGGCACCTCTTGGCTCCCCACATGTTTGCGCTTTCTTTTTAGATTAGCGCATGTTTATATCACTGCGAGACTAAAGTATATACAGGTAGTCCCCGAGTTACGATGGTCCGACTTGCGATGGGGTCGTCTTAACGCATCTCCATCGTAAGTAGAGGACTACCTGTGCAGCTTACTTGCACCTGTAACATAACTTTTCCCGGTGCCTCTTGCTCTCGTATTATGTTTCCACTGTTATATTTTGTATTTGTGTGCGTTTGATATACGACCATTAATTACCTCTTCTTTTTTTCGTTGATACAATATTCCTTCAGGTCCCTGTACTCGTTCTCTGAAAATATTATTGATGTGTTTGTCTTGTTGTTGCTGCGCTCACACACAAACGCGGATCTCCTTTGTAAAATAGCCCGGCAGCTGACAAAACGGGATCACTTGCGTAACAAATCAAATTAACTTAAACAGTGCCGTGTTCCAGAAGATACTTTGATTGTTGATGACGAAGACACACAGTGTCTTTGTACTTTTTTGCTCTGAATAATATAGTTGGTTAAAAATAAACAATATCCTCCTGTGACTGATTGGCAAGCGAACATGACTCTGTTTGACCAATAACCACGTGGTAAGGCATGGTCTATATCCCAGCATCTCTGTGTTACTTATATCCCACGTCATTGCTATTTTGGCTCCGACAGGTTTATGTATGGTCGGCTTTAAATATATATCTTTCCAGATAGCAGGGAGAAAACAATCTACTAAACTGACCTGCTGCTACTCATACATATTCCATCAGGGACAAAATGAGTTTCAGATGATTCGATAAGTATTCTCAAAATAAACTGCACAGCATGGAGCAGCAAGGAAATGAAATACACGAGCACCTTTCGCACCACACAATGTCTGCGTAATATTAAAACTTTCCTTCCAAGGCTACAACTAATTAAATTAAAATGACTTATGGCAGAGAGCAGACAAAGACAGGCCTCTCTTCTCTAGAAATGCATGTTCCAACTTTCCCAAATCTCGTGAAACGTGCATGTAGCCCCACAATTGCAGAGCTAGCAAGGGTTAAAATATGGATAGCTACACTTGGAATTTAGAAAGCAGTTTGATTTGGAAGCCAGAAATCATGGCATTGTAATATGGCTGTGTTCATTCTCTCCATGGGAACTTGCTCAAGAGCAGCTTTTATGGTTTGTTTGTGAAGTGTTCAGATGGCGAAATGTAAAAAAAAAACAAGTACAATGGGTTTATGATGATGAGCCATCGTAAAGAGCACTCGGCTTTGTAGGTACATATGGGTTGGGTAAGAAACAAGGATTTTACGTAACGTAAAGTAGAGCGGATGGCCTTGTCGAGGACACATTTGTGGACATCTGAAGGACCAGAGTAGTGCCTGAGTCGTCCCCAAAATAGAGCCTGCAATCAGCGGGAAGGTAAATCAATAAACGCAGTTCCTGCGTGATTATAAGATGAATTGCAGCCGCACAGTGTAACAAGTGCCATGGTCAGCCATAATTGGGCAGCCCATGCGATGGACAGGTAACATGACACCTGACCCTTGTAAAAAACACATTTACCACTCACCTGATACTTATCAGTCATCAGCTCACCTGTCTCTCACTAGTTTACACAATATAGTAGAAAGCCGTTGAGATTGGTTGGTTCCCCTCGCCCCTGCACACATCTTCCCCAATGATGCACACATCATTCCCGGTGATATATACCTGGCCATTATATAATTTTGAAAAGAGTATTTCTTCACATGCTTGGGTATTCTAAATGGTAGAGCTGACAGCGCCAAGTCCGATCAGCCACAAAGGTCGAAATTTTTCCATCAATTTGACCTAATTTGTATCAACTATATATGAGATTTCGTTTAAATTGGTAGAGTGGTCTAGGAGGAGTTCTTTGGAGAAAGAAAATGTTTTACATACGTACATGCGTACAGATGAGCCGCATATATTGCAAGGCCTGCTAGCCACTGGCGACTCCTGGTGGCCTTTAGTGCGGCTCCTGACGTGTGGCCCTCGACAATACACAAATTTAAAAACCCCCCATCATCACCGTGCTGTCTAACCCCAATGGTTTCAAATGTGCGGTGACCCTCACACTGATGTCGTATGGGTGGCCCCCCTCTGAAACTTAGTGAAGAACACTGATTTAGACACAAGTTAGTATGTAACTTATACATGAGTTTTACATTTTTTTTATGGTTAACATATCAATGAAAACAATTTGCAAACATAGCTTTCTCTGAGCTGGATTCCAAATTGACTTTGATCAGACCTGTCCCGAGGCTTCCACGATTGCCGCGGTTCCCTGCGCATGTCACACTTATTCAATGTCTCAGCAAGCACTCGGCTATGCAGAGAACTTCATTGAAAAAAAAACTCTGGCCGTGCGACCGACACACGTCTCGTTGGCTAATTTCGGCAATGAGAAGTGATGAGGCTCGGGGCCACAGCACTGCCAAGCCCCCTGCTTTGTTTGGAGAGAGTCACGCATCGGCACGCGTGATTCCGATCGACCCCCTCCACTCCCCAGCTATGGGGGAAGGGCAGGTAGCGGTAGTAGTTCGGATGGCCGCTGCCCGATAATTAACGACTACAGCCCTTGGGTAACGTGTGTGGAGCCAAGTGGCTGTGGCTGCCGACCCCGCTGGGCTAGGGAGGGATTTTGCCGAGTGATAGCAACCCTAAAGCTGACCGCTAACAGGTTTGCCACCTGCTGCTGTCGGAGGCTCCAGGGAGACCAGCAGAGGCAGAGAGGGCTCGAGTTACCCCCCTTGTGCACGCACAGGCTGTGTAGAGATGAGAGCAGACTGGGGAGTGCTGTGTGTCTGTATGTCTGAATGAGTGGGTGGGTATATGTTTTAGGGGGTGGGTGGGGGAGTGCGTGGGATTGTGCGATGTCTGAGGTCTGGTTGTGCCAGCTGACGTCAAAGGCACCCCACGCCCCCCGCCACCGCCTCTGTTACGATTCATAGCCACTGACATGCTCAGTCGTCATTTCGCTGTTAACGCGCTGGCGGGAGAGACGCATGCGTTGGTACCCTTTTCACCGGTCCACATTTCCAGCGTTACCGCGCATTCGGGGAAAGCACAAAAGAGCAAAGGCGTGCGTCTGAAAGGTTAAGCTGCCTCCGCAGCCCAGAGGCAGAAGAGAGAGGGACATTGCAGCAATACGAGTGGGCTGTCCCTTCATAGGTGGAGCTGTAATACAAATTAAATTAATCATCAGCTAGAGGGAGTTGTGAGAGGGTTATTTAATCGGAGGCAGCCAAAACTGACGTCGCTTCAAGATAAAACTCTGTTTCGTGTAGCTAGAAATAACTTGCCGTACCAGGAGCACGGCAAAAGGCTGAAGATAAAAAAGAACATTTGAAAACCATTATTAAGAACAACGGTCAGGGACAGCTAGAAAGGTGACGACCGTATTTTCAAGTACAGGAAGCGCTGCTGGTTGGCATTTAGCGACTGTCGGTGAAGATTATCAGATTAATAGAGGAAGGTTGGAAGGGATAGCCAACGGCTCGATGTAAAAAAAAGCCCACTGTGGCCAAAGCGAGACGAACATGCCGGTCAGCTGAAAGAAAACGGGAACGATTCGTAATCCGAGTGGAGCTTGGTGCCACCTGCGCAGTCGGGGCCAGATGTTTGTTAAGCAGACAACGCTCAAGAACTGGGAGGTGGAGGCAACAGAAAGTGGGGACGAGGTAGGCGCTACACACCCGGCACCCTCGGCTTGCGACACGTTTTTAACTTGATGTGTACATGGCGATATTGACCAGACAAATGTAATTCTGCAGACTAGACACATGCTGTCCGTGAAGCATGTTTCTTTGTGGCAGTTTAACATGTATTTATTTGCACGTATTACACATTTTATCGTACTTTTTTAAACTCAGCTATATCTGCGGAAGTATGTTTTGTTCATGGGCTCATCTGTTTTTTATTCCCATATGGTCTGCTTTGTTTAAAATAATCTTTATCATCTTGAGGCATGGTTCATGTGACTTTGATAAATCCGCCTTTTCTCACATCAGTGTCCACGATCCGTTGTAGCTATAATGCACGTTTTTAATATATAAACTATCCTCGCCTGTGTATGCGTGTTCACTTGCAAGCAGGTATAGATTACAAATGCAACCATCTTTATTTTTTTAAAGATAACATTTGGCTGTTACATGTTGAGCCAAAACACATGCAAAATGGGACATTTGTTCTTTCCAATTCACTGGTCGTCAGGCAACAACTAACTGGGGCCATGTGTTTACCTGCACATTTAAATTACAATAAGTGCCCTGGCTAATCCGTTGATAGTTCCAATTTAAGCTTAATTAGACTACTGCTTTTACAGTATTCCAAGGCTGAATGCTCTGTGTGGCTCAGTCGGGCTTGTTTGCATGCGACTTACTTGTGGCTTGTGCTAATGTGACTCAAGCAGCAGCGCATCAATTATGAGTTTCTTTGTGGCCCCTGCACTAGTAAAGCCATTGGGAACCGCTTAAATTACTACCGCATTGTTGAACCTGGTAAGTGAACGGGCACATTGCTTGTGAATGGTCTGATGTTGGTTGTTGTTTGTGTGCTCAATCAGGCACCATGTTATGTCCACTATAGACAGTGTCGACAATATTCAGTGATGCTTGAATTTTAAGTCAAGGCGTTAATCACACTCTGGCTGCAGTTACATTGTAGAATACATACACCAGGTGTGTTTGAGCTTATGCGGATAGCCTGCACATTTGAATCAATCCACCCCTTGAGTCTCCACAATAGTTTTGCACCCACACATGCCTGAGATTCATGGTACCTGCTACAGCACGTCCCCGCGTGCCAGATCAGCATTTTGAATGAGTTATTATGTTAATTATACGTTAATATGTTTAATCGTGTGCCGTTACAGGAGCCCAGCACGAAGAAGGTGAGGCCCCTCTCCCGCGTCGCCTCGCTGGCCAACCTCATCACCCCCGTCAAGGCTGGCACGGTCAAGCGGATCGGCCAGACCCTGCAGGTGTGTGCTGCAGCCTCGGCTCCATTCATCTGGGCTAAAAACATTGCCCTTTCAATTAAAGTCGTACAGCCCTTGGGTTTTATATGGAAGGTGCAACCAAAAACAAAGACAAGAGATGTGAAGACTGACACAGACAAGGAGAGGCAGAGACACACAAAGTTTCTAGTAGACACATGGAGACACAGGCAGACATAGAAACATGGATGCACACAAAGACATGGAGATACAGACCGATACACAGAGACAAGGAAACATACGGACACAGACATAGAGACGTGAGGCCAGAGAAAGAAAACAGAGAGATAGGGAAACCCTTTTTGGTAAGTGAACTTGGGCATGACATGTCGCTAACCACCAACGTCTACAGTACATGGGTTGAGAGACTTCTATACTCTAGCATCTACACCTTTGTGTGTCGCAGTGTTTGTCTCTGTGTGTCTGTGGGTGTCTGTGTCTTTATATCTCTGTGTGTCTCTGTTGCTCACACGGAGATGCAGAGACAGACGTATATGAAACTGAGCCATCCGCACTCCTTGTGTTTTCACTGCTTGGGTCGCATACACATGGAAGCTAAAAATTTGACGACAAAAAGCCTCGGCAACAGATGGCGGTGATGGCGTGGGCGAAGGCCATTGTGCTCCTAAGGAGCCAGGCCCAATGCAAGCAGTTCCTAAGACAGGGGTCACACCTTTAAAGAGGCCTGGGGCCAGCACGAGGCCCTTATCCTCCGCAGAACACCCCAGCGTGACAGGAGCCTGGGAAATGTAGGGTCTGTGACCTGATGCGCCGAAGTGGAGTGCAGGTTATCCACGTGGCCAGCAGCTGCCCGCCAGTACCCAAAAGTCCCAGCTTGCCATGCTCCTCTGCGCGAGTGTGTGAAAAATGAATTCAGCCGGGAACCCTTGGGTGATACCTGCCTGCCTCAATGAGGTGATATGCAATCACACGTGCTCAAAACGACACGGGGTACCCTGCCGATGTTGCAGAAGAAGAAGAAGCAAAAGTGGACCGTGGCCTTTAAGAGAGCTCGAGCCAGGAATGCGGCCCTGACATGAATGCACCAAGTGTGCGAGCCCTCCCCGGAGCACTACAGCTTGGACAAGTATTCCCAGGGCGAGTGGTACTTTATAGATGAGGAACTCGTGGAGGAGGCCTCAGAAACAAGAGGGCCTGGCAAAATAACACCTTCGAACGGCCCAGCAGAGGTCCCTCTCACAAGAACTTGGGAAAATTGTGTCTAACTTAGGGAAGACGATCCTCAACCTCCTTCTGGACAGTGTCCAAGCAGGCTGGGGGCCGCTAGTGGCCTGGGCCCTGCCCAGGCCCTGCAAGCCTCCCGCCAAAAAGGAAGAACCGCCGAGATGAGGCGTCCGGTAACAATGAGCTCTACTCGTCTAAGAAACCAAAGACCAAGGAGGAAGGATAATGTTCAGAAACTCAAGCTCTGTCGAGGAGGAACCATTTTGCGAGATACTACCAAGGCACCTAGTGGGGTCTCAGGACGGTGGCCCGGACCCTCAAGGTGGAGAGACGCAGAGGCCAATAAGGGCGAGAAGCCAGCAGTATTTAAAAAGCCACTGGTGTCAAACGAGGCAGGAAAGCCCCTGGACCAACATTTGGTTGACATTGTCCGATACGACTAGCCAAGCCCCCTTCAAGCTGTGCAGTAGATGGGGCTGGAGGTGGACTGCTGTTGGTCCCACCACGGCCGTGGCTGGGGTGCCACCTGACACTGTTTTTAGAAATATGGAGGGAAAACGACATGTGACGAGCAAGTCATTCTGACTATAGACGAGGTTTACGCCCTGGAATTCGTCGGGCCCTCTGAAAGATTTCTGGATGGAATCGTGGCCTCTGCTGGACCCGTTAATGAAGGAAGTCTTAGAAACAGAGTCCTTGAGGGACAATGGTCTGTGGCAGATGGAGGAAAGCATAAACCTCCTTGAGGTGAGAGCAATTCGGTTGGCGTTAGCTCCTGTCATTGGCGTGGTGGCAGGCCGGGATGTCCTGGTGTCATGCAACAACGTCACACCACCGATTTAGCACGGTTGGCTACATACGGTGCGAAATACGTTCTACATACATAGAGCAATAGCCATGGTGGACAAGCAGGGCTGTCCCAAATTTGACAGGCTCATGCAGGAATTGCACGCCCTCGACCTGGGCAAAACAAAATCAGGTGGGGCTGTTGGCTCTTCACCTCGCCAGGGTAGAAAAACGTATGGTGGATTGGCTGAGCCAAGAGAGAATGTATCTCGACAAGTGGGCCCTGCAATTGAAGGTGTTTAAGAAAAATGGTTCGCGTCCAGGAAGAACGCCGAACTGGAGCAGTTCGCATCCAGGTTAAGGCAACAAGAGGTAATGTTGACGGACGCTCTAGTTAGTGGGCTGGCAGCCCGGGCTACTTCTTGCCCCTGTTCCCTATGATTCCCATGAGGATGGCAAGGAAGGGGGCATCCAGGGTGCTGATCACGCCCAATTTGTTCCAGAGGTGATGTTTCTTGGACCTCCTGGGGTGCGTACAGTAAGCTTAACCAAATTGGTCTTGAGGTTCTTGAAGCAGAAGCAGCCCCCACTGTACTTGGGCGATGCCCCCTAAAATCTGCACATGTAAAGATGGGTTTTCTCTTGGCCATCAACTGAGCAAGGAAGTTGAGTTAGCTGCAGGTTCTGGTGGCGGCCTATGGCCTCACCTTGTTTTTGTGGCTGAGGTGCTTTCAGATTTACACATGAACCAGGAAATCGTGCTCCTGTCCTTCTGCCCATGTACCTTTCGTTCCCCTGAAGAGTTCAGGCTTTATAAATTATAACCAGTGAGGGCCTTGGCTCTTTACCTGGACAGGCCCAAGGCCTGGAGTAAGTCAGAGCAGCGTTTTGTCCTTTGTGGTCAAGAAAAACGTGGTAGCCATTGTCACATCAGAGGATGGCCTCATGGGTTCGTGAGTGTATATCGGAAGCTTTTTAAGCCAAAGGGGCCAGATGCATAGGTAGTCACCGACTCGCTCGGCATCCCTCCCACCATCCACTCAAATGTTTTGTTGGTGATTGGGTCAGTTATTTGCGTTGCATTAACCCTGTTCATTACCATGTGCCTTGATTAGTCTTGTCACTGCTAAAATGGCATCAGAGAGGTCATGTGGTGCGAGGGCCTCCCGTGTGGGGGGAGGGTCGGAGTTTATCCATCCATACGAAACAAATAATTATCAAATTATAAGTTTGAGTGCCTGGCACAGAGATTAATTTCATTTGTATCTGAGCCAGAGCTTGTCGGTGACCACCTATGAAAACCAGGTTCTACATAATTACTAAAACCCAGTTTTATTTTTTTGTGTTGCATATTACTTTAGATCTCACCGGTCGCCGTTGTTTGCATTCACGTGTGGAGAGTAATTGTACTGGTTGCAGCGACAGCTTTGTTAAACATTTTTGCAATCTGTTCCTCCATCTGGTCAAATTTGCTCAGGCATGAGAGATCGAGAAAGACTGTTCATGGTCAGGGCTTAACGGATGCATTGCGATGTTATCAGTTTTACTCTCCACCGCTTCATTGGTTTAAAAATAAGCCCCTGTGTGACAAACATGTTTGCGTATTATTGGCCAGCATGAGCCCTCTGTAAATCCATGTAATACGGTGAAATCGAAATTAACCATAAAACCAACAACTCATTGTGGGAAATGACAAGATAATTGATAAATGTGAGTTGTTGTTGCCGATTGGTTAAGTTTGCATGCTTGTTTTTTTAACGTACATCATATGCATCATGTGAGCCTATTCTCACAGCAGCATTGCATAGTCAGTGACCATTGGGTATGTAAATTACTGCTCTAAATTAAATTTCACAGGTTGCTTTTAAAACGACGAGACATGAATAACAACTGAATTCACAAAGATAACGTTTTGTTATTAATGAAATTAATCTTAGGGCATACAGCACAGCCGAGGATGTTTTTCATGCAATTTTTTTTCCCCTTTAACAACTACAGACAGTGCCTAGGGCAAGCTAAATACTGTTATGCAACCTGTATGGTATTCATCAGTCATCATGAATACAAACTGTTTAATAAGGCCAGCAGCACGGCAATCACAAGACACTGCCCGATATGGAAATATAGCAGTACAATGCGTGCTGTGTGTTAGTTATATGTGTTTGAGCTGAAGCTGTTATAAAGAGAAAAAACATTCTCTGAATTTAATGGAACATATGTTTGTGATGGTAACTTTTCTTCAAACAAGTGTTGAAAAAAGATATCTTGATTTTTAAAAAGCCATATAATCGATCCGTAAAATTGTGCTCATTGAGAGATCAGTATGAGTGCTGAACTTATATATGGCTGTTTACCTTGAGAAATGTATAACATTTTAAATGCCAAGATATAGCCTTTAAAATTCCTGATTGGTTATGTTAACCCACTGGTGTCGGTTCAATGATTGTAGATGCAGGGGTCCTATGAACATTAAACATTCATTTGGTTTAGGGACATTAACTTTAGGGGTATCTATGAAAGCCCCATCTGTCTGCTGACCTTGTTAACACCTGTATGGTATCACTGACTTGAACAATTCTACAAATCTCGTTGAGCCAGTTCTGAAATGACTGTGTCAGAGGGTATATTTTACAGGTCTTTTGTCAAACCATTCCGGGATCAAGGCCTCCCCCCCTCACCCCCCAGACACTATGTTGGTCATGGACAGGGGTCGGCAACCAAAATAACAAGAAGGGCCATTTAAAAAATACAATATTTCAAGAGCCACAAACTCGTGTAAATAATGTCACGAAGCAGCCCTTTAAAGAGCCGTGTGAGGCTCCAGAGCCGCGGTTTGCCGACCCCTGGTCACGGGGGTTGTTTGACCATATTTCACCATACTGGCCTTTGCAGGTTGGTGCAAGGGGGAGGGGACGGGATGAATGACCGGTTTCGATGTCACACACCATTGAAGTTAGCCGTGGCCAGCAATTGAACTCGGGTGGACGGATTCATAGCGCAGTGCGCTAACCACTGCACCACCACTCCACCCCAGGGAGTACATAGCCCATAAATTTCATATCAAGAGGTAGCAAATAATCTTAAGGGGATATACATCTTAATAGCCATTGTTATAATTATCTCTACATGGAGGCTGCAAGTGAAAGGGTTGATTAAAGAAACACCTAACCCAAATAATCTTGTAAATACTTACCTAGGCTGTGTGTTTTGGGCAGTCCGACATGAGTTTGAAGCTTCGTGAAAAATGAAAACTCCTTTAATAGTAC
The DNA here is from genome assembly GCF_964198595.1 of Lampetra fluviatilis. NCBI lineage: Eukaryota > Metazoa > Chordata > Hyperoartia > Petromyzontiformes > Petromyzontidae > Lampetra > Lampetra fluviatilis. Next base: position 4,245,729 of record NC_136308.1, read on the forward strand.
AGTGAAGCACTCTATAGTCAAATCGTTTGATGTCACTCCTATGCATTTTTAATAAAGCTACAACAATGCAGCGATGTCTCGTCAAGGATCATAAGCTATCAAGCAAATTCTCGCAGCGTTTTTTGGCTTGCCATCGAACAGAGACGGTCACTGCATCGCGTGCTTTCAGATGCACTTTTGCGGTCGTCTGGAATGCTCTTCCGATATGAGGAAGCCACTGGAGCTATGCACTTTTAAATATAAATTGAAAACTAATTTCTTTAGAACTGCTTTTTGTGTTTAGTTTGTCCCCCCCCCCCCCCCCGTACCTCTGATTAGCACGGTTGCCTACATACGGTGCGAAATAAGTTCATTATACATACATGCCATGAGATTGATATTAATGGAACACCTAACCTTAATTTAAAATGATTTTTTCTAATTCATGAAACTTCTTATTTGTATCCAATAACCAAATATACACAGCCTAGGTATGTATGAAAAAAAACAAGATTACTAAGTTAAAATCCAGTGAAAAACCAGTCAAAGTGGGGGCCCTTTATTTATTGTGCTACACTGATTTGTCATTTACTCTTGTTCGCTTCTCTAAAGGCTATGACTGAGCTCGTACACCGTTAAAGTATTTTCTTGTAGGCTCACGCAGCATCCAGTAAGGTCGAGGGAAATCTTTACCAGGTTGTTTTACAGTGGAAGGGCGTTGTTATACAGGGGTTGGGTAGACGTGCAGGTGGGCGTGTAGGCGCTGCAATGATTTTGGGGTGCGGCCGGGAGACCCGAGCCCATCCCTCCTCCCAGGGCGCGTATGGGCACGCTCACGCTGGAACGTACTGGGCTCTGAGCCACCACTGATTGCAGTGAGTGGTGGCGACAAGCCGGGTGGAAGCCCAGAAACCTGTTGGAAGCAAGGCAGAGTGTATCACACCACGTTTTTTGATAGGATTCCCCATGGTGATTAAGTGTTATACGCCATTATTTTAGTGCAAGGCTATCACAAAGGTGCTACGTTTCACACATGACTTGTCGGTGGTAGTTTCCTCGTCGGGGCGATGGTGCTACGTGGCCAAATTTTTCAAATTTGGACCATGACACCAGCACATGACACGGGCGCACAATTAGTAGTAAATATACTTGCAATATTTACCAGGGCGCCTTGGTGGACTCGAACCGCAAACCTTTGCAACAAGCGGCAAGCGCGGTACCGCTGGGCTCATGTCGCCATTATTTACAGATGTTAAAAGATTTACGGATTTCTTAATAAACATGTATTATTACAATCACTATATGTTTATAAAATCATCCTAGTAATGAGTAATTGGCTGATTCACACACTCTTATTGTTTTGCCCCGAGAGGGATTTTGGTTGTGAAGCCCCCCCCTCCCCACCGCTGCCCCCTATGCCCCGCCCACCACTACCCACTCGTGCCGTCTCAGTCAAATCAAGTTGCTTTAGTCCACAGTTGTCAAGTGTCACGGAAATAAAAGAACAAAACAAAGGAGACGCTGCCCTTTTTTAAAATCACAAGTGCAAGCCAATGGCTGTAGGAAAGGGCAGAGGGCAAATAGGAGGGGTGGGGTCTCAAAAGAAAAGGGGCAGGGCTTTAAGATAAAAAGGGTGCAGGGTCCGAGTGGGATGGTGTGGGACTACAAAGGAAGGGGTGGAGCCTGAAAAGGAGGGGGGGCAGGGCCTAAACAGGAAAGGGTGTGGCCTAAACAGGAAGGGGCGGGGCCTGAACAGGAGGGGGTGGGGCCTGCACAGGAAAGTGTGGGGCCTAAAGAGGAGGTGGGGCATGGCCTTAAGAGGAGGGAAACGGGGAAAAAATACTCAAATCTGCATATAGAGGAGCACTTCAACAATGATCTTCCCTTTTGATGTAAGGAAATTAAAGCGTGGAATCAATAAGTGCTGCAGGCAGCAAAAAAGCTAATGTGGCCGACTTGTCTATATACGGCAGATGCATGCCCACCATACAATCTATATTCACCAGGGGATAAGCACATCAATTCGAGGTAGGATTTTCACATTACAATGAATCATTGAGGAGAGTATTGTTACCTCTGCACAGTTTTTTGTATTGCAGCGGCCTTTTTAAGTATCTGAAATGTGTTGAAAAAAACCAGTTCGAACTTGTAACTGATCAAATCTTTTCTAGTTTTTTTTTAACCTTTCCACATGATGGAAACAGGAACACTGTTTACAAGTTTTGAAGATTTTAAGAAATCCTGTAAACCCTTAGCAAACACTACTCTCGTATTTATTTTGGGGGGGGGGGGGTGTGGGGAGGTGATTTTTATTTTTAAATAAATATAACCTAAAGCAAGACCATAGAAGCAATCTGGTATGTTTGGTGACTGCTGATAGAGCAGCATTTATAGAGAATATTCTAACTGATCCTATCTTAATAAAGGTATCACACTACTGCAAACCCACTGCTTGAATGACTGGGGAAGTGTTCCAAATCCATTAGTTCTCACGAAAGGGCACCTGTAAATTGGATATACAGACCTTCATGACCACGGTTGGCTACTACGTACCGTGCGAAAGAAATTCAACGTACATGTAGAAGCCCGAGACAATGAAGTGCTGTGTGCATGTTATTCTGTCAACAAATTGCTTCTTTGTCACATAGCTAGTACATGTGTCCTGTGCACGCAGGGCATTTTGGGCTTTGTCAAACACATTATATTGTCCATTACACATTGAATATTCTGTGTCATTAGTGCGGGCATTTGTGCGAGCTGAGTGTTGTTGAGTCAGACCTGACAATTTGCTTTTGGCAGTGAGGCCACGTGCTGTTCAAGAGCAAAGCTACAGTTGTGGGTTACTTAGTCAACGGCACCACACAGTCTTAATGGGGCCAACAGTGCATATCTACTGAATCTAAACTGCTTCCAAAAACACTGCTACACAGTCCAGGCAGCCTTATGCTGATTATTTATTTCAGTGAGTGCCCAAATTAGTCGTATGAAATCCTATTGCTTTAAAAATATATATATATTTTGTCACAGGAAAATTGCAGCCACTCACTCTTTCGGGGACATTGAGCAATTTTCAAAACCTGGCTTTTGTGTATGATACAGGCACACACTGGATTATTCATGTCAATTAAGTCACAAGGTCTTTAACGTAATTTTTTGCTTCTTAGGTAATTACACGTAGAATTACCAAAATTGTTCCGTCATATTCAACCAATTGACCTGGACTTTACCATTGGAGAACACTCTGGATAGACCACCGGCTCACCTTGCCACTGAAGTTCGAAATTAATTTTGTAATTACGTGTGAAAGCATTATCTGAAATGGCCAATGTCACAATTTCTAATAAAAAATAATGAGCGTGCTAATATTAAAGGATGAAAGTTTTACACGCCTGATGAGGTGATAGTGACTAAAACGAAGCTACATTTATTTATTTTACCAGGTAAGGCCCACTGAGCTATTTAGCTCTTTTTCAGAAGCGACCTGGCCACAAATTATAGCTCGGCGAAGTGGCTTATCGCGTGGAAATATAAAGCAGCCAAATGCTCAAAACGCACGTGTCACTGCCTGTCGCGGTGGCTACTACTGATTTTACACAAAGAAAATGTATGGATCCTGGTCCGGTATTTCACCATGTATGGCACTCCCACATTTTGACAGCGTTTCTTGTTCCCGGACAAAGAAGTGGAGGAGGGGCGGGGGGGAAATGAAAAGCCAAAGGGGGAGAAAAAAATTGCTCATGTAACTGATAGGAGCCATTAAGGAGTGACTGCAGAGAGAGAACCCGCTTGCCTCGCTGTTTGTGAGAAATGGGGAGGTGCTGAAGTTGCTGAGGGTGCTACCATAAGCTGGGCACACTGGGGGGTGGGGGGGGGTGAACTGGGCCATCTCATCCATTCCCACCCCACTGCAGCACAGCCCCTGTGGGGGACTGTCTGTGCTGTCACATTAAGTTATGTCACTTGTATGGACGAGGTAGAACCTGGTCTCGCTTAGAGGAGAGGGGACAGTGCCTTGTTGCCGTGTGTTGTGCGGAGGTGAAACACCATGATAGTCGCCTTCAGCAGCCATGGCTTCGGTAAGCCTCCTCCTCCCTCCTTCTCTGCCGCCGTAAGTTTCTCTTGCAGAGTTTTAAAAGAAAATGTTTGTCTGATCACTTTTGTGGAAATTGACAGCGAGCGGATCGATTTTTCCGGAGGATTTTTTTTCCCTTTGGACAAATGTTTTCTGTCGTGTGATCCATTTGCTGTTCAACTCTTGTCCTTATTGTTGGCGGTTGGACTGCCTCAATACAGTAACTCTTCCTCTGCTCTGAAACCAAATGACGAACAGTTGTGGTGGTGGATATTATTACTTTTTATTTACTGTATTTTGTGGGCATGTGTCTGCTGTATGAAAAAAATGCCCGACTTTCGATGACCGATGGCAAACTTGCCAACGTTGGCCGATCGTGTCGTATTGACGACGAAGTTGCCTTAGCCATCGGCACAGAGGTTTCGTTGCTGAGCAGCTCGCCGCGAGAGAGCTTGTGTGTACATCGCCGTGGATCACACGCGCAGGGGCGCACAGTGAGGAGGGGACCCGCTCGCACAAAGGCCGCCCGTGTCCTCTTCGTTGCTTTCTTTATCTGTCGTAAATAAGTGGGGGGGAAATGTCAGATATTGCGTGTGCAGCGTCAGTCCACGTCTGTGGCAGCGAGTGCGGCGCTCCGAGCCGAGCGCGACGTAACTCCAGCAGCGGCTTCCCGCTGACCGTGGTGCAGGCGGCGTCACTCGGCAAGCCCCGCGCACGTTCAATTTTTCCCCCTCCCACTGTGCACGTGTCCTCCGCACCGGCGGTGTGCGTGGCCTGTGGCCAGGGTATCCCCTTTTGTAGATAGGACGCACAATGCTTAGAGGCCTGTGCCAGCCAAAACCTCAAGCCTGCCCACACTGATGAGCTCATGAATGGAACAAGATCCTCATGAATCTCATGAGGGCCCTCGTCACTGACAGCCAAAGCAGTCAGCTGCATAAAAGCCCCAAGGGGATTTGGGGACTGAAGGGTTTAGACCCTCAGGCATGAGTGAGGAGCTCAAAATACCCTCTAGGCTTAGAACCCAGATTGTCCTTGATTCTGGGCTTCCACCATAAATTGCAAATTCAGCCACTGTTTTGTTTATTTAAGTATGCCTATTTAATACTGCCAATGTGTGTAGTCCGCAGCTTGATATAGAAGTTTCAGACTGGGCATTAAAAAAGGTGGATGTGTCTATAGATGTGTGTTTGTGTGCGTGGAGCGCTAGTGCTGTCATTTTCATGATGCATTATGATGCGACTGCATTTGCTTTTCGACCATGTATAACAAATGACATGTGATATCTGCACTTGGCCTGGGGTTCTTTTAGTTTAACTTAGCCATAAATAAGAACCTGCTGCAGTGTGTACAAACAGCAGCGGTTGGGGCCCACAACACCCCCATGTTGTGCTATGTCAGCCTTAGCATGTGCTCACGAACATTTCGTAGTATAGTAGAAACCCCTCTTAACGACGGTAATTGGTTCCACGAAACCGGTCGTTAAGTGATTTGGTTGTTATTTAGTATAGGAAATACACGTTAAAGGCTTAAATTGTTCCGATAGCATCGAAAGTTACCGTTTTTCACCCAAAAAACGCAGTTAGAATATTTAAACAATGGATATTAATACATAAAGATACTAACAACATTATAAACACACAATATTAAAATAAACATGCTTAATCAATGCCTTAATTAACCTACAACAGCCCGTTAATAGGGGAATGGTTAGTAAGCGAACACATTGGGCTCTGTAGAGGCCCGTCGTTAACAGGGCTTCTACTGTTTTTGCTCACTCACATCCCTTCTCCATACAGTCCACAGTGCTCAACGGAATATCTGTGTAATCTTAATTTTTAGAACTTTCGTGACTGCAGGAATTATTATTTGGTTCTTTCGGTTAAGTCACGTCTAAAGATAAAATAATAAATTAAATTAAATAATAGAATACGACGTTTCGATTGCAACACAAGCAATCATCATCAGGTATAATGAAATAGCGACATAAAATCTAACCAGAAAACTATAGACAGACATATTAGCAGACAGATATCACCAAGATACAGCGGGAGCAACACAGGTAACAGAGAGGGGTGATCGTCTCTGTGGGGTGGCCTTAAATAGACAGAGGGGAGGGCGGAGGCAGAGAGAGGGAGGGGGGTTAGAGAAAAAATTAGCATATCAATGAGTGGTCAACAGACGTGGTGCTGCACGGCAAGTAAGCCTGAAAATCAGGAGGACACACTAAAATTAAATAAGCTAGTAAAATATCGAAATGTAATGTAAAGGAATATCTGTGTGTGTGTGCGTGTGCGAGCAGCGGTCCATCAGCTTCCGTAGCGAGAACCAGGCGCCTACTTGCTCGGTACGGCCGTACAGCAAGCACGTGGCCCCCACACCGCCGAAACGACGCAACAGCCGCCTGTGGAGCGAGACGTACGATGCTGGCGCGCACGAGGCATTCTCGCGCAGCGAGATCAAGCGGCAGGAGGTGAGAATTCATGCGTGTGCTCACTGCTTGGGCACGTCCGATGTCACGGGGGGGTGGGGGGGGGACGCGAGGGACTTCTGTGAAATAACGTGCGGCAGTTTGTACGGGATGGCCGCGGTGTGACACAGCATCACTCGTTGGAACGAATGAATTGCACGATTGGCTTATGTAGTTCGCTGAGAAGGCATATACATAAAGTGGCTGAGGCAGCTGATGTGTCTGAGCACGGAGCGAGCACTGCAGAGATAGTCACTATAGTTAAAACGAATTTTAACTATAGTTAAACCGAATTCTCAAGTGTATTGAGTTGATGGGCTCATCGTGGTCACCAATAACTCTACAAAGAAGCCATCTTAAAATTGTATTTTTACATGTAATTCATTTGGTGTATTGCTAGTTCTGAGGACTAAAAATGCATCCGTGTTACTGGCACCTAATAAACATTTTTAGCACGGCATGTCGGAAAGTGCATCACTCTCGCGGAGTGATAGGTGAAATGTGCGTACCTTTGCAACCAAACAGATGGTGCATTTGTGTCACAGAAGAGCCACCGTGCAGCACAACATACACAGGCATTATCCCGCGCAGTTTTAGCCCACACACATCTGCGGCATTGCAGGTGAAAAATATTTTTTGTTGACTGGTGACTGCACTGAGGCAGAGGCCCATATGCGTGGGAGGCATCCGATTAGATTCATTCAGTTCATTTGGTGTCCGCGAGCTGAGAATTATTTTTCGGCCGCATGACGATCATTGCATTTCTGAAGAGCTATAACCCAACAACTGAGTTTTTTTACCAGTGTTTTTTATCATGAAAGTTGGCACGTAAACGCGTAACTTGTTATTTTCCAGAGATAAAATTGCATATGGAGTGGTTTACTTGGGCTGTCGCTTATCCGCATAATGGTTCCAACAAAATAGCAGAGTTGCTTCCACTAAACAATGAGGGCTATGCATAAGCACTTTACAGTGATCCCGCTGTTGTTAACGAAACCCACTGTATAGGACATGTCGGGAAACTTGCAGGCTCGTTTATGCATCCGTCAATTAAACAACAGCATTTAGTCGTGACTGATTATATTAATTATCTATGTTTTTATCTCCGTATTGTACAATGGTATAAATATTAATAAGATTCAACCCGACATTTACACTGGACAACATCATTCAGGGATCCAGGGGCATTTGGACTAGCTTTAAATGAGCAATTCCCAAATTCCAGTCCTGTTATTTTTGTTCCAGTCTACTTTTTACTTCAATCTTAATTTGGCGAGTACTGGAGTTTTTCGTTTGCCCCACTCTGCAATGCAGAGGGCTGTTCACTTGCTTTTAACCCTGTTATTTTAGTTTTTTGTATTGTCTTCCCTTTCTTTTAATGTACTACGGGGGTGAATTTGCATGGGGGCGGGGGGGTTGAACTGCTGGCACATGAATAAAAGACAGCTGGCCAAATGAATGAATAGATAAATGAGAATCAAGGCCATGAGCGGTGAGCAACTTGATCCACAACCATCACCGAGCTCTGTTGCCACTGGTTGCCCGGGACACGCTTTTAGGTGTACAGAGGTCAAGGAATGCAGGGAGGCAAGTTCTGCTGTTTTACTGGAGGGGAACGGACAGAGGAGGGGGGGTGGGTGAGCATTTGGAAAGGGCGGGGGGCTTTTAGCTTTTTTTCATATTCCATTCCTTTTTTTAAGCTTTGCTTTTTTATTTTAATGCACAACACTCAACTGAGTGAAGCCCATTTACATATTTTTCATCTTTTCCCAGCATCTGCCACGAAGCGCACCTGCAATAATAAGCAAGCCAAATTTTCCCCAAAAATAATATCGAAAGTGATGAAAAAAACCGCCGTGATGTAGCATGTGTGTGATCGCGATGGATGCATACAATTTTGCGGACAACGGTGTAATATAACATTGTTCAGGTGATATCTCTGCCGGACGAATGCTCAAGACAAACATTTTGCGTCACAAATATGGTTCCATTATATGTCTACAGTCTTTGAAATTTATCACGTATTTTGTTTGTTGCGGTTGCACCCGACTTAAGAGCCGCATGGCTCACAGGGCTATACCAAATAATGAAACTCTGACCTCTTAAAATCACATTTTTTGTATTCTCTCCCTTTTGTTCTTCGTTTCATGCAAACCTCTTTTTTCCCCAACTTGATTTTGCTAAATAAATTACAGATCATTCTCCATTGTGACTTTGTATTTGACGAAATGTAGCTCTAATCGTTGCGTGTGTGTGGTTTTTGTTGTTGTTGTTAGCTTTGCTACGCATGGCAGGCCCCTCAGATCTGCTTTGAAACTGACCCGCAAGCCTCTCTCGTCTCCGTTCTTTGTGCCGGATTAGGCACGCGAGCAGTCGTGTTGAGAAGGGTGTGTGTGGTTATGCGCCACTGCAGAGCTGCCCAAAGCGCGTCGCACAAACCTTGCCCACGCATTGACGGACGACAGCGTGAGGACGTTCTTTGCTACACAGAGAGGGACGGAGTACATCATAGCAATGTTGTAATTTCTGTTTGCGATAAGATTTCTCGTAACTCCCTGAGCATATGAGAGTTACGACATGGGCCTTTGCTTCCATTTGCAAGAAATCTTAAGAGTGGTCAGGACCACTCATCCACGTCTATTGTAACTGAGAATAATTAACAGCATAACGTAATGAAAAAACGAATTAATAAAAAATAAATTGCGTTGCTATCAGTGTTTTTAACATCACTAGTATAAACAATAACAGAGTTATCATTGATAATATTAATAACGACATACTTTCCTCAGCCACAACACATGGAGTGATGACATCATGACGGCCTAGTTGGATGGGTGCTTATTTATGTCCTCCTGGCAAGCGATTGGCTGGTGTCGTGGGAGTTGTGACGTTCTCCTGAGCAACAGCTCTTACATGGGAGCTAAGATGTCACGTTGACTTACTATTCGTTTTCAGTCATGGCATTTATGATCATGCTCTTAAGCATAGCCTTCCAGATTCACAATACATCTTGAGAGCATTCTTCTGCTCTCAAGTCCCCCAGGTGTCTTCGTTAATAGCCGACTGGAAAACCGCAATGCACCGTGACTTCTGAACACTTTTCTTATTGTGCCATGTAGTCTATAATCAGGGTTTTTTTTGGGTTAGATCGCGTAAATATAAATGTGTCTTTAACCCGCCACCACCTGACACAACCAATTAGTAAGGTTTGTAGCGTAAACATCACGTGCCAATTGGTTACTACTTCAGCACACCGGTGTGTTCACGAGTAACCCACAACATTTACAATTTGAGTACGACGTTTCGCTGGTGATTACAACCAGCCTTATCAGGCCATTTTCCAGAACCGTGCCATGCAGCTCCCGACTTGAGCAAGACCTCCCTCGTGATTTGGACACTGCAGGCTGTGCCAGGTGCATTGCCTGTTGCATGTGCACATCTGCTCAGGTGCTGCTGCTAAGGAGGCACCACAGTCAGTTGGCAAGGTCGCGTGTGGGGTGGGGTGAAGCGTGGGTAGTCTCCCACGTCTTCCAAGGCGTCTGGCCAGTGTGGGTGGGCCAGGCCCTCCAGAGGGACTCTCTGACGCTCCCTGGAGTGGAGGTGCTTGCTGTCGGCAGTGGCGTGAACAATTGTTGGGCTGCACCTTCATTCACCGTGACCTTTTTTTATTTCGTCTGCAAGCCTTCAGGGTATATGTTGGTAGATTGTAGTGCAATGTGTGTTGTCCTTCCCGCCGCGCCTCCGATTATCACGGTTGGCTACGTACGGTGCGAAAGAAGTTAAACGTACAACATTTCGTATAATAAAATCCATACTTGTGCTCACGGTGCACGAATTGAATTGCGTGCGTAAGAGTAGATTTTTCGATTAGCGCACATTTCTCCTCTAGGTTACAGTGAAAAAACAAGACAGAATTAACGAGGCCGAAAGACTGTTGCGACGAGGTGGTGCAGATGTGCCAGAAACATTTCATTGTTGACTTTCAAGGGCACATGCAACGGAGGAGCGCAATTGCTTGCACTTGCCGCCTCGGGTCGGCGACCACGTGGGCAGGCGGGCAGGGCAAGCACAGTGCAAACACGGTCGTGTGCGTGACTGCGAGGCCGGCTTGCTCGGCAAACACTCCAGCAGCGAGATTGCGGGGCGCGCCCACACTCAAGCCTGTGCACGCACGGGGAGCGTGAGCACGCACTCATTCCCGCACTCGTGGGGCAGGCGCGTGGGAAGGAGCAACTCGTAAATGTGGACGGCGTGCTCTCCCGCACCGATACGGCGCTCTCTCGTGCGCTCTAATGAGATTTTATCTTCTGCTCTAATAATGTTATTAAGACCCATTAGTGCCCCGCGCAGTTCTCATTGCATTTCGCTGAGTGCATGTTTAAGGCGGAGTTAATATAGGGGATGGCCCACTCAAAATAACTTCTTTTGTGACACATACATACACGTAAAGATGAAAACGTCAGTACGTGTGCATGCACACCGGCGCGCAAAAGCCAACTAGCAAACGCTTATTGTGAGCGGGCAGCTGTACAGCGGGAAAGGTCGCTGCTTCTGTTGCACTTAATTAAAACCTGGCCTCTGGAAGGCCACACAAGCAATTGCAGCATTAAAATTACATTTAGTTGTTTTTCTGTGAAAATGGAAACTTTTTCTGGGTGCGCTGCAGACAGCATTTAGTCTCCTCAAAACTAATTGTCTTGGGTTTTTCACTGTAATTACTTAATTGCTATTGCATTGATTACATTATTAGTGTCGGATTTTAATCTGTAATTGATTTAGTTACACGATCCGTCGCCAAGAGATCGGGTATTTTATCTGCTTCCATTTGTCACATGTACGGACAAAATGTCATTAACTTTAATTGCACGTAAAGGCATATCAGCTTTGTCAAAACACTGACTTAAATGATGTATTTCACTTCAGTTCTTGGAGAATTAAGATTCTTATAGGCCGAAAGACGTGACTTTACCGAAAAAACCTAAGAATATGAATCCTTGCAGTCACGAAAGCTTCAAATCTAGAATTAAGATTCTGCTCGACAATATTTTTTTTGTCTATTTCCCAATTCTATTGTGATTGTACTCTCATAAATCATTTCATTCGATGACATGATCCCAATATGAGCAGCGCTCAGAATTCAAACCCAGGATCTCATCAGTGCCAGCTCATTACTCGAAGCCGTAGTACATGGCTGCACGACTACATTGTTTGTTTCCACGGCCATGAAGGCCAATACGTTCTCATCGTTGTGGCATTTGAGCGCCCTCTTTGCCCATTGTGTTTTTCCATATTGTGCTCCGATCGTGCATGCACCGCGCACCCTTAACAGGCCCGCGAGTAAACACGTCGTGCTGCGGATTATTCCACATCCGTGATGACAGCCGCTTTCCGTTCGTGTTTGACCTCTACAGGGGTTTGCTTGCTTCGCTCATACGGAGGAATACAGGAGACGAGACAGAACATTTGTAATCTCCACTTGGCCTGCTGTTCCTTGATGTGTACGAAGTTGGGTTGGAGAGAATTATTTACGTGATGGAACGCTTTTGAATAGTTTTTATGATGTATGCATGCATGTTGAACTTTTGCATCTTACGAAGCCAATCCGTGCCACTTGATAATACATGGATTGGGAAGGTACTGTGAAAGGGGGCTGTCATAGAAAACAGATGACGAGAGGTGTGCAAAGAGCAGACGGCTGAGTACCTCTTTGCCTCAAAGCTACGCTTTGACCACAGACCGTTTTATTTATTTCATTTGAAGCTTCTCGCTGCAGTGTGAGTTCATGCTCAAACCAACAAATGTAACGTGTGGAAGCGTTGTGTGCGCGGACCCAAATCGTCCCTTTTGTGTTTGTAGGCCATTTTTGAGCTGGCCCAAGGGGAGCAGGATTTGATTGAAGACCTCAAGCTGGCAAAGAAGGTGAGAGCCACGCAGTGTGCGGACAAAGATAAAGATCCCCCGTATAGCCTTAACAGACTGTAGGGTCAAGTGCTGTTTGCAAGCACCTATGAAGGCCGGAACGGTATACGAACGAGGGGGTGGGTGGCCAGCACCACGCCCGACCGCCTTTGTCTCCCCAGTGGCGATGTTTACACACCGCACCAGGTACTCATTTAAGGCTGAGTCGACCTTGGGGAGGCCCAGGACCGGTTCAGATAATCGTCGCTGGTGTTAGCCGTGAGCGGGAATCGAACCCGGGTCGCTGGGTTCATAGCGCAGCGCGCTAACCGCGACACTACCGCTCCCCCCCCCCCCCCCCCCCTGCTGTTACCCACACACACACTCGTGCTGTACAGCAGTGCCGGTGGCTCACTTATATCGTCATGGGCCTTCGTCAGGCACTGCTCGTTCGCGCTCAGCGACCTGGCAGAAATCGTCAATGAATTAGCCATTGGTGTAGCATCGATTCGGATGTTGTGCTCACAAAAGGAGTGCTAATCAGCCAATGATGTACTTATTGTTTGAAAATCTCCATAGTTTTTAATTAACCTTGTCAAAACGGATTAATTCTTTCAGCATTGGACTGCTTTGGTTTAATTAATAAGAGGGACTGACAAATGATCAATTTAGAGCACTTGGCCTACGGGTGAAATTACAATATGTGACGCGGTTATTTGATTTCCATTTTGGTAAATTACGGTTAGCACAAAGGAAATATAATCTGTGTTATATGAAACAGCAGTAGACAACCAGACATCCCTATCACATTCCACTTATACTATCTTCATCGCATGTAACATATAACCTTCCCCCTTTACCTCTGACAATTGGACGAATTGTCACAAATTGGGGTCACAATTCGTAATTTTTTTGTCCCGTTTTGGATAGTCTCTCGTGTAATATCTTTATTCTATCTCATTCATTCCTTAGCCAAATATAACAGTTGCGTAGAATGTGCATACATTGTACATATTACATTCTTATACAAGTGGTTCATAAAAATTAATTTGACTCCATCAATAATATTTAACTCACAACCACAGTGTTTTGGTAATAAAGTACACATTCTGCAATGTGTCTTGTCCGCCGATTGATTCAACTCACCGTGGAAGAAGTAGCATTGGCCGACCCAAGTCTTCTGACGTTGCAATCGTCTGTTTTTTTCTGACAATTTTCGTTTAAAGTTGAAAGCGGTTATTCATTAAGTCTATCTGTCCATCTGAACTCTCATGATAGATCATATGAACCGATTGTCGTATAAATGTGTTCCTATTTAACACTTAACTTTTGAAAACTGACCAATTTAATGAAAGTTTCCCAAACTTTGGAGACACAAACCAGAGCAAAAAGGATTATTAGGAAATATGCAAATGTATCTTGCCCTAAAATTAACCCAGTCAATTCCATATTGTATGCAAACATTTCTCACAATGGGAATTATAAATGAGCAAGTTGTCCATGCCTCTTCCTCTTCACCTGCACACCACCGCTTCACCTAAATTAACAGCCCGTGATTGCAGCCAAACACATCGCTTTCTCAGCACAATGTATCAATCGCGTCGTCATCGATGAAAGTGCATTGCGGCTGGTTATCATCGCGTGCGCCCCTTGCGTGAATGATCATGCCTGGCTGCGTTGTGGTTGAACAGGCCTACAGAGACCCCATGCTCAAGCTGTCCATTATGACGGCGGTGGAACTCGCGCAGATATTCGGGGCTCTCGACTCTCTCATCCCACTGCACGAAGGTGGGAGCCGACGGCGTACTCGCCCGCGCGCCTCACCGGGGCATGCGGACGTAGATTAGCACGGTTGGCTACGTACTGCGTGAAAGAAGTTCAGCGTATATAATGTATTGTGTACGACATGCTGCCGAGTCCTGCAACGTCGTGACTTAAGTTGCCTTAAAAATCCGACAGGTGATATGTATCTTCTTGGTTCTTTCGGTAAAGTCACGTAGAAGGGAAATAATAAAATAACAAAAATAAAACGTCGTGAGAATTTTATTTTATTATGTTTTATTTTTATTATTTTATTATTTCCCTTCTACGTGACTTTATCGAAAGAACCAAGAAGATGAATCCCTGCAGTCACGAAAGCTTTAAATTGAAAGGTGATAATTAATTATGAAAGCGTAAATGTATTGAAGGTGAAAATGTTGTGATGTAAGTTGACATCAAAGCCTATATAACATCGGTTACAATATAACATCGGTTCAAATAGATTCCCAGCCTAAGAGGCTGTTAACCTACCGGTAGATTTAATTATATGTTGATCTACAATCCTCAGGCATTTGCAGATCCTAGGGTTTCACACTCACATGTTTCATACCGTACACACTCACAGCTCAACCTGCCCTGTAACAGTACCAGCAATTATGAAGCCTTAAGAGAATACGTTGCTCCAAAGGATGCTTAAGAGACTCTCGTTTCAATATCTGAACATAAAGTTCTGAATCTTGCTCAGTGTTGATAACATTGCGGGTAATACAGTAATTGTTCTGTGCTTTTGGCAGTGAAATAGACCCTTGTTAGTTAGTTTCCCAAATCTGCCAAACAGCACAGTGTTTGGTTGCTGCATGGTCCCAAGGTGTTTGTAGAGAGATTTTTTAATCAACTATTTAACAAGTCCCACCCTGCTAATGAGACATAGAAAAGTAAAAAAAAAACCGGTTCAACCATTTAACTGCTTAAACATACCATTTACCTGCTTAAACAAAGCCTTTTCTCCAGATGGTGCATTGCCTGATTAACACGAATTTCATTTAATAATGTGGCTCAGATTAAATAACGTTCGTGTTGACGTCTCTGCCCGCGTTCAACTTTCCCACAGACCTGCTCACCGGGCTGCAGAAGGCACGCAAGCCCAACGGTGCCACGGAGCGCGTGGGGCACATCCTGGTGGAGTGGGTGAGGAACTCTCTCACATGCCAATTCGGTGGAAAGCTCAGTGCCTCGGCGACTTGGTTCAGTGCCACTTGCCACGGTTGCCAAACCTCAGTGCTTTGCTCGAGCAGCAGAAGATGCAGCAGCACCATGAAAGTCACTTTTGTGTGAAGCCATATCCAGCTCGTTACTCTGAGAGGTGTCCTCAGCTTGGCTGGACCATGTCCCTCCACAGGTTCCTCGTAGAGTTGTGGAATTCCTGCACTTGTTGATCTAATAATAGGTTTTTACCCTTTTATCTGGCACCAAAACTGACACCTTTATACAAGGGATCATGTTTACAATAACCACAACACAAGCAGTCAAAATGCAAACAAAAAGAGACAGCTCTGATGATGATATGCTCTGTCCTTGATCTGCCTGGTGGCCAGGAGATGGTAATACATGCTTTCCCACCTGATGACGGACGCTTGTGTTGCGCCCAAAACGTCGTGATTTAATTTAGTTGTTTTATTTTATTTTTTACCTACGTGACTTTACCGAAAATATAACCAAAGAGTATGAATCCTTGCAGTCACGAAAGCTTCAAATCTAGAAAACAAAGTGGATTCTCAATAAACGCCTGTTATACACCTCCGATGAAACGTTTAGCTACGTACGGTGCAAAAGAAGTTCATCATACACACACAGACTAGCTTGCTGGACAATACATTGTCCCACACAGTGCACAACTGTAAGAGGTAATCGCGTGTCTTCTCTACCTTATGTCTCTTTCCGTTTGTTCCCCCCCACCCTGCCCAACCGCCCAACCCCCGCCCGGCCTGCAGTTGCCGTGCCTCAACGCGTACACGTGCTACTGCGCAAACCAGGTGGCGGCGAAGGCGCTGCTCGACCAGAAGAAGCAGGACCCGCGCGTGCAGGACTTCCTGCAGCGGTGCCTCGAGTCGCCCTTCAGCCGCAAGCTGGAGCTGTGGAGCTTCCTGGACGTGCCGCGCTCGCGGCTCGTCAAGTACCCGCTGCTGCTGCGCGAGATCCTGCGCCACACGCCCAACGAGCACCCGGACCAGCAGTGCCTGGAGGAAGCGGTGAGCGACCGGCAGCCGCCCGCTGAGCTATATGGCTCTTTTTCAGAAGCGACCTGGCCACAAATGAAAGCTCGACAACGAAGTGGCCTGTCATCACGTGGAAATGTATATCTCTTAAAGGCATGTCTCTCAATGTGGAGGGAAAAACCAGGGACAACATGCAAACTCCAAATATATATAGATACAGCTCGGGGGCTGGGCTTTGCTCCTAAATGTCTCTTCGCTTGTGCTGTGGGGGGTAGCTATGCATTATGTAGGTGGTGTAATTGCACCGAGACCCACATGACGGAGGGACCCAGGTTCCAGACTTGGAGAGGGTGGGCGGGGTGGGGAAATTGGACAGGTGGCTCCATTTGCTTCTTTCGCCAGGGCCCATGGCAATCGGGCTACACCACTGTTTGTTGTGCCATGGGGAAGGTGGAGTCAAGTGAGCGCCGGATTGCTAACGTGCTTGTGAGTCGTGCACAGAGTGCATATCGGTCCACAGGGCCCTCAAGGGAAAATAGGGCTCTCGAGATGAGGGGGCGGTGGCATGGTGGGCAGGTAGAGTAAGTTTGCCCTGGGCCTCAGATCTTAGAGCAGAGGTCCTCCACAAAAGGCCAATGGTGCCTCATCTAGAATTCTTCCCTAGACCTCGAAAACCCTTTGGCCCTGATGGAAAGGTCCTTAAAGTTACGAAGAAATTTCACAATTGATTGATAAGATTATTTTTTCCTTCAAAACCAGATGAAAATAGTGAGTGATCAAATTCAACTTTGATCACTTAGGTAGAACTAGTTACGATTACACTGAGATACATAATTATTTCCATTAAACACGGTTATAATGAAAAAAGGAGTTAGTGCATCATCAGTTTAATATGAATTCTTACCGGCAAAATACACGTGTCTATTGTGTATGAGAATCAATTATTTATAATTGTAGTTTATGTTCACATATGTGTTGTTCCACATATATACATTTATATCAGTATATATATTTCGGGCCCAGGACACGCTAGTGGGACTGTCGCTCGGCTGGCCTTTGAACGCCTAGGAATTCCCCAGGAAGAGCTAGAGTCTGTGTATCGTAGTGTAGTGTAGTAGTGTATAGTCGTGTATAGTGTAGTGTACAGGTAGTCCTCTACTTACGATGGAGATGCGTTACGAGGACCCCATGGTAAGTCAAAAATATCGTAAGTCGAAGATAGCCTAGCCTACCCAGGAGTCTTAAAGAATGGTGATAATTTAACAAAACAGAGCAATTTACAGTACCGTACTGTATAAACTATATACTGTATGTATTTATTAATTACAATACTGTATTGCACAGTAAAATGTAAAGTAAAAAAACAGGGTAAATTCTTAGCCTACCGAGACAACTTAACTCCGTCGACCGCTGGTGAGAGTGAGGCATCACACAAGGCGGGAGATGCGTACAGTACATCCCGGCAGCCTCCCAACGTACAGTATCATACCTCGTACGTTGCTGCGTTTGCCTGCCGCCGCGAAATGTAAAATATTTTACAATTTTGTCGTATCGCCATTGAAATATTGTAAGTCGGACCATCGTAACTCGGGGACTACCTGTATAGTAGTGCAGTGCTGGAGTCTGTCGCCAGGGAAAGGGAGGTGTGGACCGCCACTACTCAACACGCTGCTGTAGTGTATAGTGTAGTGTATAGTGTAGTAGTGTATAGTAGTGTATAGTGTAGTGTAGTAGTAGTGTATAGTGTAGTGTAGTAGTGTATAGTAGTGTATAGTGTAGTATAGTAGTGTATAGTGTAGTATTGTAGTAGTGTATAGTGTAGTGTAGTAGTGTATAGTGTAGTAGTGCTGGAGTCTGTCGCCAGGGAAAGGGAGGTGTGGACCGCCACTACTATACATGCTGCCGCCACAACCCTCACCAGGGCAAGCGGACTGAGAAACGAACGAATATATATTACATGGGCCACATGGGCAATGAAATAAACGACTCAAATCAAATTGTGGTCCCATTCATAACATTGAATCATGAAGGGGGTGAATCATTATACGTCTAATAAACAATGTTTTCGCTGTATTACAGTGGGATGTCTCTTAATTTTAAAATCATCAAAGCATTTTATATTACTGTTGGTGCTTATGTAAACGCACCTGCAAATGCATGGACACTGACAACTCAACGAACCTTCATGGTAGCAGTGCAAAGACAAGGCATCTGCAGTCAACCAAAACATCCACATGTGCTCGTGGAAAAATAAAATAAAGATCAGGTTTCCCACGAAGGGAGTTTCTTGGCTGGAGGATTAGAGTTGGCCTGAGGGGGGGGCCCTGCCAGTGTAACCACAGCTGTCACAGCTGGATTACCTGTGCTGTGGTGGTGATTAATGTGTGCCACCACCTCTTTGTGGGAATGTCTTGTGCTTTCATACCCTATTCTTTTGTGTGAATATTAATAAATATACATTATGTGGGTGTCATGGTGGCGAGATGTGAACTACCTCGCCTGGTATACAGGAGGTCGGTGGGTTCGATGCCGACCCTGACGTCTGCTGTATATTTGGACCCTTCTTGTCAGTATCAAAATATGAAAATAGGTGTTAACCTCTCTGGCAATAAAACAGGTGTTAAGATGTTAAAACACCAAACATAATCCTTTTTCAATAAATCCTGTCTGCATTAACCACACGTACTTACGGTGAACATGCATGCAAAAAAACATCCTCTGATAATATTTCTGGCATTGTCTTTGAATCTGATTGGTCCACACCAGAGACGGCTTTCTTTAGAGCCTAGTCTCAAAGCACAAATACAATGCACTATCAGGGCATTTCTAGTTTGGGGTGAGCAGCTAGAATATGGGGCCTTTCTTGCCATTATCAAGATATAAGAATAGGTTTTACTCTTTCGAGTTAAAGCTTTCGTGACTGCAGGGATTCATCTTCTTGGTTCTTTCGGTAAAGTCACGTAGAAGGGAAATAATAAAATAATGATATAAAATGTATAAATTAAAAATGTTTTATAAATAAAACATAATTAAATAATTCTCACGACGTTTCGGCCACAACGCAAGCAGCCGTGACTTTACCGAAAGAACCAAGAAGAGGTTTTACTCTTTCTGGCAATAAGGATTCTGTTTGGTGTTTTAACATCTTAACACACCTGTTCTATTGCCGGAAAGGGTAAAACGTATTGTTTTGTATATTTGGAGTTTGCATTTTCTCCCTGTGGTCAAGTGGATTTTTCTCCGTTTTTTCCCTCCACATTTATAAACACGCGTTTAGAGTATTTGGTTGCTATTCATTGCCACGTGATGAGCCACTTTGTTGAGCTTTCATTTGTCGCCAGGTTGCTTCTGAAAAAGAGCTACGTAGCTCAGTGGGGCCTTACCTTGTAAAATAAAAATCGTTTTTTTTTTACATCAGCATTTCGATTCAGGATATCGCTTTGAGTGCTCCTGTAACATTGCTTTTCTTTACAATGGTTTGCATTGCCACAATAGCTAATGTGGCTATTTGAAGCATACATATAACGAGATGTTTAGGCTCTGGCCTCTTGATCTTTCTGATGGACATGTAACGAGGCATCTCTTCACCCCCGCAATTTGAGGAATTGTCATTCTTTGAGATCGTGGAACGGATTTCGAATCCAGTCTTTGTCTTTTGGTTTTTACTTTTTCATTTGTAATACCTAATTTGTTTTGTCTTGTGTGCACAGTGTCATTATTTTATTAACTTAAAGGCACCATCTGCATAAAATTTGCATTAATCTTTAATAACGACTCACGCGCACGATTCGTGTTCACGTCCCGTGAGCGTATGCATTCTGTTTCGTTTGTGAGCCATTGCATTATGTAATGCTTATAATGATCATCGGCCCAGATTTTGAGTGTTTTTCCTAAAGCGAGACGCCCATTGCCCGTGTCACAGATCTCCATCATCCAGGGCGTGGTCGCCGACGTGAACACGCGCACGGGCGAGTCTGAGTGCTGCTACTTTCGCGACAAGCTCGACTACCTGGACGAGCGTCAGCGCGACCCCCTCATCGCCATGTCGCGCACTCTGCACCTCCACGGCGAGCTGCGCAACAACCGTGGCACCGTGAGTTCACCCTTCTCTCCTCGTCGCCCATGAGCGTGCAGGGGCAGGGTGGAGGGGACCCCCCCCCCCCCCCGGTTTCTACGACAGGGGAGCAGAACCTTCTCCACACTGAGGAGGGCCGAATAGCATTTTTAAATCCGGTAAAAGCTTTTTTTTTTATTAGTATTATATTTATATCACAACAACATGCGGGTCCTGCAAACCACAGCGGAAGATTCAAACAACGGGATACAACAACAAAAAATCCACAAACATCCATTCCGGCGTGACAGGACCACATCAAAGGGGAGGATGGCCCTCCACTGCCCCAGACGGGCGAAACTCTTAACCCCTTCCCGTTCCGATGACATCTGCAAGTTGCAGGGTGGGTTCCGTTCACCGCTGGATTTCGAGAGCGTGCAAACGGTTGAGCGTTCTTTTGTTTAGAGAGGCATAGCGACGTTTTTAAAAGACCCTACTGACCGCAGAGAACCGAAGCGACACGACCGCACTCTACGACGAGTGTCGCCAAACTGCCACACGCCTTCCTGCATGGCCTTATGGGAGCCTCGGTACGTCGTCCGTACCGAGGCTCCCATAAGGCCATGAAGACGTACCGATAAGTTTGGTTTTTTTTCTTCCGATTCCATTCCGACGACGTTGCTCATACGTCATCGGAAGAAAAACTCATGACGTATATTTGCAGAGGTGTACATTTACAGAAGCGGAATACTGTGTGTGTGTGTGTGTCCCCCGTCCCTCAAACCTTGTGCCATGCCCAAATGTTGGAAATATATGAAAAATAATTCTTCTGACATCCATATCTGTACACGGTTTCATTATTTTTGAGTTTGTTTCTTCTTCAACTTCCGAGCTACAACTTTTGCTGTACCTTTGGCGAGCCGTGTACTCGCACACGGCTCGGCGGTATCCAATAATTATGCCAAACAGCGTGTGCGTGTCAACCGATTGTAAAGAGGCCCTTGCAGTGACGGAAGGACGCGTCCCAAATTTAGAAACAGGATTGCAAAGCTAAAAATATTGTGGCTGCTGGCCAGATACGGCCCCTGTACAATAGATTCCCCACCCCGTTCTCCGCGATTTTTTTTATTTGTCTTCAGCCCCCTGCCCCAATTAGTATGTCTGCTTTGTGCCGGAGAATGGCTCCCAAATATGGCATCGCGGGACTACTCACGAAGTCACTTCAATTGGCTGCGAGGCCCTCTGGAAGCACAACTTTGTACATGCTGCCAAAAGGTTTTCATTCCGCTTCGGTTATATTTTTAATCTTAAGAGGTGGAATATACCTAATGAATTGGAAGGAAAAAAACGTACTTGGAGAGTGCTAAGACCAGCGTTACCTCCCTCTACACTTGAGAACCAAGTGTAATCATAGTTGTCTATTTAGTAGCAAACCCGTTTACTCAAGCGGTCCTGGCTCGGTGCTTTTACGCAATATTAGCCCCCTGCACCACCCAGCTACCCGCGGCTGCACGTTCAACATCCCACCCAGACCAGCCCTTCGTTAATCGGGGTGTAACGCCAGTGGCCTCTGTCTCCGGAGTAATTGTCAACGAATGAATGAACAATGTAATGGAGTGTCTCGCCGCAAGTGCCCGCAATGAGCAGCGTCACCCTCGCTAAGTTTCTCTGCTTGGCAGCGATTGGTTCATCTCCATTGTTCGGTTATTTATTCCGAGTGGCTGCGCTGAGCTGCACGAAGCTCGTTTACAAAGAGGAATGTTGCCATCAATGCTAAACAGCTGTAATAATTGCGAGCTGATTTCCACGTAAATTCTTCCTCAAGTCATTGACACGGGGACTTTCTCATTCATCGGGTGGAGGATACCTCCGTTGTTGCTGGAATGCTATTTTTCAGTGAAGGTCCCCGAGTTTATTTGTAAATGCTTCACAGATTCACTATGGTATAGGGATGGATGAGACGGGATGGAATTGTGTCACGTATCGACGGGCTGTTGTTCTTAGAGTTTCCAGGCTACACAGCCCTGGGAAAGGAGGGGATGCAGAGAAGTTGATACGTGCACGGTCATCATCTCTGTTGCTCATCTCTCCCCTTACACGGTTCGTGACGATCGGGATTCGGCACTGCTTACGTTGAATATCAACAGCAGCTCGTCGTGGCAATGCCACGGTACATACCCACGAATCCACAAATGTGGGCTGCTTTTATAAGCGATAAGTTATCAAGGCAGCTGTACTGAGCCCCAAGCTCTCACTCTGATAACATCCTTATCGTGAGATGGAATGGTTAAACCACTGGAGAAAACAAGAGGCAATGTTGGCAGTGCTTCTTTCCACAGGCACGTCTAGAAAAAAGGCAGGTCAGCGTGACTGAAAGTGCGGTGATGGGTGGAATTCGGCACGATGGATGGGATTAGCAAGGTGTAGGTCTATTTGAAGGGCACCGTGGGCGGCGGGAGTGGCCGACAGCGGTGCCCTGCCTCCCGTGTGTTCGCATGACGGCCGGCGGAGCGGAAATTGACAGCATCAAGTCCTGATCCTCTTGAAACGACGAAGCAAAATAGAAACTGTGGCCCTCTTAGTCACCACGAGGCACTCTGAGTCAAAGAAACCAGACTTTTGGCTGTCACCAATGTTTTGTTGTTTTCTTATTCCACAAAAGTGCACAGCACCCTGGTGATGAGATCCGTGAGTCACGCAATGTTTTTGTTAGCACATGTAATAATCCTGTGCCCCGTGGGCAGTCTGAACTGTGAGATTCAAGTGGGCAAAGAGCCACTTTCCACGAGTCATTCTTACTCATTGCGATTAATTTTTCAATATGAATTTATTGTTACTACATAAAAGTTACAGGCTATTACTGGTGTGGGAACATGACATGTTCAAGTCATAGTTATACGTTTGACGTAACATTTGCATATGAATATACACAGTGTACGTGCCTGTATATTAGCCATGGATCTCTAACAGATGTTTATTGGTATTGAATTGTGTTATTTATAGATGGGTTTGCAACCATTCTACACTTAAGTGAATAGAACACGCTGGATATCCTTGTTTGACACATTTGATGAATATATGAACATAAGGCTTGATAACAACAGAGATAGCTTTGTTTTTACATATTTTGAAAGTGCCAGAGAAAGAGTGGGCATTTGATGGAACTGTGATGCCACATTTGGCAGCCTGTTTGGTATATTAAACATGCAAGAGTTTACAGTTCTTTGGATTAACATTTCACTCAAAAGAGGGAAATGATTCTGCATTGTAATGAGCCGATTGCGACAATTTAAAGTGGCAAATTCCAGCAATCTCCATTAGAGAAAGATAAAAAAAAATAGCCAGCCACACCTGTGTGGAATCGGCAGGCGTTTACTCTCGTTACGGTAGCAGATCGATTTGACCATCCACTCCCACTCTCTCACAGCTCATTGCACGGAGACCGTGCTGAACCTTTACAGAGGGGAAAAAGGGATGCCGGATGAGGTGGTTCAAAAGGAGAGTACAACTGTCGTTATGCTGTTGACGGAATTGCGGCACGGGGGAGCAAGACGTATGGGGTGCGAGAGGTGGGATGGTAATGACACTTCCGATAGTCACATTTGTGCAGGTGGGGCTTCTCGCGGAGGGGTCCCAGGAAGGTGCAGATGCAGAGATGGGTGTTTATTTTTTTACCGAATTATTTTTTTCAATGTAAAAATGTAAACCTATATCCATTTAACACGTAGGCTTTCGCGACCAATATCATCCGTAATACAGGGGTTTTTTTGGGTTAGATTGCGTAAATATAGAATTGTGTCGTTAAACCCGCCTGACAGACAGTTTTAAACAAATCTGGCTGTCGCCTGATGGAGCTCGTTGTAATTACTGGCGAAACGTCGTACTCGGATTGTAAATGTTGTGGCTTGGCTCTCCAACACACGGGTGTGTTGTACTAGGAACGAATTATTGGCATGTTCATTTTACGTGACAAACCTTACTAATTGGCTGTGTCAGGTGGTGGCGGGTTTAACGACACATGTATATATGTACGCGATCTAACCCAAAAAACTTGCATTATGGACTATATCCATTTGTCAATCCACTGCTTGAATAAGGCCTTCTCCCAAGCTGTGTTAGTGACGGATGTTTTTTTTACCATACTTCACCATGCTGGGCATTGCCGGGTTGGTGAAAGAGGTGGGGCAGTAGTCAAAGCTGTCAAATGTAGAGTATTGGAATCAGAATATTAATTTCTACTGGAGGAATCCAATGAACTATAAAGCTCTTTGACAGATGTCCAGTAGTGGGGCGGGTAAGAACGTGACAAGAATAAACAATAACAAAAATAGGACAATATATAATTTTTTATTTTATAAAAATACGATAGGAGTGCAAAGTACAAGAAAGGTAAACAAATCACCCAAATGCATACAAATACAACTAAACCATCCCTATCCTACCAGACAAAGCCCACTGTGAGAGTGTTCACTTATTTTTCAGAAGCGACCTGGCCACAAATGATAGGGGCTCAGTCGTTTGTGCTTGTATTACATGCCCCCCCCCACCGCCGCCCCTTCAATGTCACCCACAGCAATCACCATTCCCATGCTAGGGTATTCCACTTGTCCTGAGAACGCTTATGCTTCTGCCCGTTTCCAGCAGCCAGCGTATCGAGTACGCGCTGAAAATGCACGGGAGTCTGCATTGGTTGCAACCATTGCAGCACTAATGATGAATTAATGGTTTATCGCCGATGGCTCGTTGACGTGGGGTAATTAAGGCTTGGTTCCGAGTTAAAGAGTTTTATTCCCAGATCACTGTGATGATACACAGAACATCTAAATCAGGCATTTGTGCATTTCAAGTCCAAGGAACACAGTTGAAATGAAGTCAGTTTAGACGTTGAGCAAGTCCCTGGCACTCATGATTGTTAACAATTTCAGAGTAGGAAACATTTGTTCATTTCAAGTATGTTCATATATATTGCATCTTTCTCAATTGACATGTTTACTTTTCTTAAGTAATACTCAAATAACCCTTGTGGATGCATATTTCGACTGTGTCCTGGGCTCTTTGACACAGGTTTAAAGCTTCAATAATTATATTTCTTATGGTTAGTCGCATTGCCATAGGGCTCTCGTAACATCGCTTCGATGATGTTGTGTTAAAATCTATAGAAGTAATGTGCTATAGTGTGTCTGATGGTAATTTATTGATGAAGGATTAAATTCACGTCAGATAGGTGTGCACACAACATTGTTACACATTTACAACGTACGAACAAATACCTTTTTCAGTTGTGTCTTCATTTATCTGTGATTCAATCATGTGACTAACAAAATATTTGTAATGGTACAATCTAACATGTTGCATTGAAGTGATAGGTGTCTTGAAATGCCACATGGGGAAGTACCGCTATAGGATACTGTTGGTTTTTTTGGTAAAGTCACGTAGGTGAAACATAAATAAAAATAAAACAACTGAATTAAATCACGGCGTTTCGGAAGCAACATAAGCATCCGTCATCAGGTGTGACTGCTCCAGCAAAATTACTGTAGCGTATGAAGAGAGCTATTTAGAGACACGTGTTTATATAGGGTACTGGTGGGGGGAGGTTATGCAGCAGGCCGTGTGGCATTGCAGGTGGTTGGTCAGGGGATTGGCATGAGTTAAGCCGATAGATAACCATCTTGTTTCTTTGTGATGCGAGGGGAGGGCAGAGGTCGCAACCGGGTACCCGATACCCGTACCCTACCCAATACCCGGCTACCCGTACCCGGCCGGGTACGGGAACCCATTTGCGACCCTGGTGCGGCCGGGTACGGGTAGGCCGTGAGTCACTGGTGAGTAACTGTCACTCATTTCCCAACGTCTTGTCTCTTCTCACAATTCAAGTTTCCTAGAATCAACCCACCCACGCCTGCAACATGGCTTCATCCCAGAGGTCGCAATCAGGTACCCGATACCCGTACCCTACCCGTACCCGGCCGGGTACGGGTACGGCTGGGTACGGGTACCCGTTTGCGACCCTGGTGCGGCCGGGTACGGGTAAGGAATCAAAACCCGTTTGCGACCTCTGGGGGAGGGTGAGTGTGAGTACGGTGCATTTACGACGAAACGTCGTGCGTTAATTTAATTGTTTTATTTTTATTTTGTTTTCACCTACGTGACTTTACCGAAAAAACCAAAGAGTATGGATCCTTGCAGTCACAAAAACTTCAAATCTAGATACTGTCGGTATTCTGTATGTATGTGTAGCGGGTAGCATGCTGCACTACAAACCCGGTGACTCGAGTTTGATTCCCGCTCACAGCCAACACCAGTGACGATTATCTAAACCAGTCCTGTGCCTCCCCTAGGTCGACTCAGCCTCAAATCAGTACCTTGTACGGTGTGTAAAATCATCGCGACTGGGGAGACAAAGGTGGCTGGGCGTGGTGCTGGCCACCCACCCCCTGGGGTGCCGTTCCGGCCTTCATAGGTTCTCGCGAACAGCACTTGCCCCAACAATCTTTTACAGGCTATACGGGGGATCTTTGTTTTTGTTGAACTTCTTTCGCACCGTACATAGCCAACCATAGTAATCGGGAGGTGCAGAGGAAGGACAGGGCAAATACCTCTTTGTACACCTGGTTCAGGTTGCTGGCTGATTGTTGATTTGAGACTCCGTCTGTTGCCGTCGATGATGCAGCCCCAATGCGGTTCGTCACACTCACGTGGCCGGGTGGCAGGGAGCCCGCTCGACCGCGCTGTGACCCCGCTCGACCGCGCTGTGACCCCTCTCGACCGCTCTCCCCCCACCGTCCCTCCATCTGCAGAAGCTGTTTGTGCTGCTCTTCGGGGATGTGCTGGTGCTGTCCCGCCCAGCGTCGCGAGGCAACGACGGCTGCTGCTACCAGGTGTACCGCCAGCCGATCCCCCTGCGAGATCTCCGCCTCGAAGACCTGCAGGACGGCGAGGTCAAGATGGGCGGCTCCTTCCGCGGAGCCTTCAGCAACAATGACAAAGGTGAGCCTGCTTCTTGGGGGTGCGGAGAGGGGACCGGCTGTCTGTAGATGTGCAGGAGAGTGGCGCAAGTGAATACATCGTGAACGCAGGAGGGAGAGGGAGGGGCGGCACTGACGTCGTGGTCTTGGCCGCGCCGCGGGCCGCCCGTGTTTGTGCTGTAAAACTAAACTGTTTTTATTTTACCAGGTAAGGCCCACTGAGCTATGTAGCGCTTTTTTTCTGAAGCGACCTGGCCACAAACGATAGCTCTCCGAAGTGGCTTTTCACGTGAAAATGTATAGCAGCCAAATACTCTTAAACGAATGTTTATTCTAAATGTGAAAGGAAGAACCGGAGAACCTGGAGATAAATCCAAGTGACCACGGGGAGAGAGAACATGCAAACTGCAAATATACAGGCATCAGGGTCGGGATCTAACCCACTACCTCCTCCATGCCAGGCGAGTTGTTAACATCTCGCCACTGTGGAGCCTGTAGATCGCACACCTAAGTAGTCTTCATGTTGGTGTCGTAGCACAGGCCTCGTGTCGCTGTAGTCCACACATTGGTGTGGCACTTGAGTTTTAGGTGGGAAGGGGGGCAGTGCCAGTGTAAATGTGTTTTATGGGATTCCTGCCCAGCTGTGAAGCAGAGTGATTCCAAGTGTGAGGACACTAGCATGCACATATCAGCAATGCAACATTTGCAAGGTACACATCATGCAGTCCCTTGCCAATGACGATGACCTCTCTTGCATAGGGAGTCAGTAATCCTTCGTCATCTTACCTGGTTGTTCTGTTTGATTCCTATGAGTTCACTTGTGACTAGCAAGACCGGCGTTTGAACGACACACCTTTCCGCATAGATCACATGCACAGTGGGCTGAGGGTAACTCCTGAGATTCATGCACTGGTCGACACTGTAACCACTTCTAACCAACGTCTCCTGGCTTGTTATTATTCCGTGCTTTCAAGACCAAGGCTGTGCACCATTGCTGTACACGAGTGCATTTGAGTATGCAATGAGAATGTTTTTTTAGGAGCATTGGCACTCCACTCTACTGCTTATGCTGATTGTTAGACTTACATAACATTTTGGCAGCTATTCGTACATTAGCCATTCGGATTAAGTTGTCATCTGATGAGGTGTTTGAGCCCCTTATTTCGGCTAGGTTTATAAATATTATGGTTGGATCTACGATGTATAATTACATAATTACATGTCATAATTATCACTTTTCACGGATAACATTTCACATATCATTGAGTGAATCCACCTTGACTGTGAAGACCATCGTGATGCAACATGTCTTACCAGTAGCTTAGGTGCCACTTGTTACTGCGACGCAGAGATGTTAACGCCCGCCGTTGTGCCCTTTCAAGCAGCAAAGAACATCTTCCGCGTGGGCTTCAAGGACTCGCTGCAGGGCCAGTCGCACACCTTGCAGGCACACGACTCTTACAGCAAACAGCAGTGGCTCAACAGCATCCGCTCAGCCATCACTGCCCTGGGGGTGGCCGCGCCGGACGACGAGACGTCGGCGCAGCCCGAGCAGCCGCCCTCGGGGGCGGACGACCCGGAGGGCCTAGGCCCCGTGCCGCCCTCGCCGATGTCGGTAAGCGACACGCCGCCGTCCCTGTCCGGCACCGGCACGGAGGACGAGCTGTCGCCGTGCAGCAGCGACAGCCGCCCCGTGTCGATGGCGGAGGAGGAAGACGACGAGGTTGAGGAGGACGGCGCTCCCAACCACCCCTTCCCACCGTCGGGCGGCAACGGCGGCAGCGCGGGGAGCGACTGCGCCGTGTTCTCGGCGTCGGACGAGCGCGACAGCGGCGACCGATCTCCCATCCCCAAGGAGATGGACGACTCCGATTCGGACACGAACTCGTGCGGCACGCCGGCCATGATGGACGTGAGCCACGGCTCTCGGCTGGACCAACTCCTCGAAGCGGCAGAACGCGAGGCGGCGACGGACGGTCTCGCCGCGGGCGCGGCGCCGTGCGGCGACTCGTCCCTGTGCGAACTTAAAAAGGAGACCACCGTGTGACCGCACGCCCACGCTGCAGGCGGGGGGGGGGGCACGAGGTCACGCCGCCGCGCGCCTCTTTCGTTTTTCCTCAGTGTTGATCGTTGAAGTGAAGTGTTGCCAGCAGATGGCTGTGTGTGTGTGTGGCCGGTCCTGTATAAAAACTCGAGCTGCGTGCATCGCGACGAGTTTACGTAAAAGCATCCATCCGCTAATGCGTGTGTAGGTCGCGCGCTGAGCAGCAGAGCTGGGCGTGCGCGTCATTCGTTTTAACCGTTACCATGTCAGTCGGCGAGAAGCTTTAGCAGTGGACGGTCGTTTACCAAACAGAGTTATTCTGCTGCCAGTTTACAAGGAGATGGGAACAGCTTCACGTACAGCAGCCGTCCTCGCTGAGCAAGACACACGCTGAGTGTTTGTGTGAAACTGTCCGGATGCCGAGTGAGCGTCGAAGCGCATTGTATAAAGCTCGAGCGTGTGTGACGTTGTGAGTGTACGTACGTGATATCAGTAATGGGAAGCCATACTTAAAACCACTACAGATAGTAAAGTACTGTACGGTAAGATTGTTACACACCGCAGTGAGTGAAACGATTAGATTTGTATCGCTTATTTTGGATTAAAGCACTCATTCTACCTGCCTGTCTCCAGGAAATAATCTGACATTGAAATGGTACTAATAAATTAACTGGACATTTTCTACACTTCTTTTTATAAAACCAGACCTGTAACCATTAATATAATTACTGAGCATTTTTTAAATTGTAAACTACATTGTGTAGTTAATTCTGCTGTGTAAAACAAACAATGGATAGTCTGATATAAGATGAAGCACCTAGTGGCACATGTTAGAATGTGGCCTGTCTGTACATAACGAGCTTGTTCATCTCTCTAATGCAGCTGACTTTGCTTATAGTTTACCGGAAGGGGGGGAGCTTTCTCTGCATGCATTTGGGCTAATTAGCTTATAGAAATATTTTTGTATTGCCGAGTTCAACGCGTGGGTAATAATTGTAAACTGCAGCTTTGGTTAGCATTGCTGGTGGCCACGCTAAGTTTCCGCAAAGTTGATCGTGTGGAGATAGACCACGGTTCTCTTCGCCAGGTTGTCCTAACCTCGCACGCTGCCCCGAGACTCTAAATGTTTTTGAGGCCCTTGTTTAACTTAAGCTTTTCCTCCTTTTAATAATCCGTGCCCCTAAGGGTGCGTTCGCTTCAGATCCTTTCTCAGCCTGTTTGCGGTCACATTTGTCTCTTAAGCAGGCACTGTAGGCTATGGCAATCAACATTGCATTTCTGGAGCAGCTACTTAAGCAGTGTGTGGCTTTCTCTTCTCTGTTTGGTTTTAATTGTCCTCGGGAATTTGTCCATTCAGTTCGATGACTTTGCAGGAAATGTCAAGTTTTTATTTCTTTTGGGTTCATTATTGCCTGGGATGTCATGTTTTTTCCAAATGGCCTTGAGGCCGTGTTTGTCCCTTGCACCTCACATTTCCCACAATGCAAGCAGCTGGCTATGATTTGTTGATGAGCACGAACGAGCAGAAGCTCACACCGATGTTGCTAGCTTGTCTCACTGTGCCACACTTGTTTGGACCAGAGTGTATCTGCCTTGTACAGCTGAGGGCACAATGAAGGTTGTGGACAGTCACGCAGAACGCCCATCGACGTGTGTGCTGTGTGCGTGTTCTGCATTCACCGTTAGCTGTAAAAAGTCATCACTTATTCTTTCTCCTTACATATGTTAATATAACTATGGATTGCATAGACCCATACTGCTTGCTATAGGGTCTACATGCACTGCAAACAGAGCTGACTGCTGGACTGAATCATGACCTTGATTTGTGACAATTCATAGAATCTGGGAGCGAATGAATTGTTACACGCCTTATGAATCTGTATAATTATTCGTAGTTTTTTCCAGAAAAAAATCCATTGTTGCTGAGGTATGAGCCCTTCACGCAACCCTCTTTGGACATTATTAGGTAGTCTTTTTGTGACACTTTGAGGTGTGCCGATTGCTCGCAAACCCCTTAACTAAAGCGTGTTTACCCAATTCGTGTATTGTTATCTTTGTGCCTATGACATCTTGATGTTCAACAGCACTGCTTGCGGCCTCCGGTTGCAGCGATAAGTGCTTGCCGATAATGGAGTATAAATTTCTGGCGCATTCTCCTTGAGGTCTGCCTGTCTGTGAAGTTCCAAAAACTCCTGAAGATGCTAGCAAAGCTGTACACCGAGTGGCCTGTACACACGCACGCTGGACAATCTGGCGGATCTGGGCATTTGCTCGTACACAAACCACCGCGTGACCAGTACGTTTACACCTGAATGGGCACATCCGTGTTG
This sequence comes from Lampetra fluviatilis, assembly GCF_964198595.1. Classification (NCBI taxonomy): domain Eukaryota; kingdom Metazoa; phylum Chordata; class Hyperoartia; order Petromyzontiformes; family Petromyzontidae; genus Lampetra; species Lampetra fluviatilis. The sequence continues at coordinate 4,277,521 of NC_136308.1, forward strand.
CCCTTCGGTGACCCGAACCCCTGGGGTGAACTGCATCTGTAAATCTGAAATAATTTCAGATGTGATTTCATACGTATGATCAGAACTGCTGCTGAGTGGCAACAGGCGGAGGAGGCACGAGCCTCAGACACGACAGGGGGATTTGCCGAGCACGTTTTGCCACGAGCTGCAACGCTTCTTCGGTGGGGATGGGCGGCTGTGGGTTTCTCGTGTGTTTGTGGATTTTATTCGGATTCATAGGAGAATCGTAAAATCCCTGGAGAAGGTTGCATCGGCCCTGTTTAACGTTGTCTTGGGCTCTGCTTATTCCGTTCATGCTCACTCGCAATACTGGTCAAATGCATGTAACTATGTGCGTACACTGTATTTTTATATGCCGGGTGATGTGAAATCCTGCGTCCACGCATCTGTAGTCAGGGTGGCCGTGTACACAAAGGAGGCATTCACCCTTGCCTGCCGATGCAGCGTTAGGAAAACCTCACAAGCCATGTGCGCGGGCACAGCTATGGACGACATTCTGAGTCATCCACTGTGTATTGTGTAAATTTACGCTCAGCTAGATCACTGTAAAACGCGTATGGTTTGCAGGGGAAGTAAGAGCAGGATATATTTCTATGCGAGCTGCATTTTTCGATGGAAAGCTGCAGATTTGTATACCAGGAGGATAAGACAAGGCAGTGGAATGGAGAGACGGCAAACGGACGCGTTATTTTTCAAGTGCCAGATGCCGAGAACGTGTCTGTCATGTGTTTGTGTTACTAATGAGATAGATTTGTATTTAAATCCAAAAAAGTATTGAATAAATATCCATGCAGAGGCTTGCTGTTTTCGCCGATAATTTTTTGTTTTTTTACATAAATCACGCAGCAAAAAAAGGATGAAGGCACCAATAAAGGGAATGTATTCCACCCTAATCCAATGCACAATCAACACAAGCGACCAGATGAGCAACTTGACACACATCATCTTCATCAGAATGTCATTCACAACATCTCCATAAACAACTGGAACAGATTCCCAAGGCGATGCGATGCGACCATTTCTTAAGCATCAGAATGTGGCCCCAGAAAAAAAAAAGTTGTTATACGCACAAACTAGCCAACCAGCTACTTAATACTAGCCAAACATCTGACCATAACCAATTAACCACTATTACTAGTCATCGCTGACTAAACAACGAGCCAACCAGCCACTAGCATTAGCCCTCCACGAACAAAACCACCACTTGTGCAATCCTGCCTGTTGTGACCGTAACTCTTCCCTTAAATGAACCTCTGCCAACTTCACCGGTCCCATTAAACATTTTTGTCCGCCTTTCAGTTTTGCTATTCGTGCCACCATCATGTATTTTGTTACGTTGTATCTTGTAGTAATAATAATAGTTTTTTTTAATGCTTAATTACGTGCTTAAGTTTGGTTATGAGATCACCAAAACCAATAAGTCCCAGAGCTCTGCTCCCCCCCATTGGCATTGATGTCGGGTGCGCAGGCAATGCGATTGTATCGTGACCCACGTGTGGCAAGGGCTCCAGGTGGACATGGAGGGGGGGGCCCATTTAATTCCTCACACCAGGGCCCATACCAAACACGCTACGCACACTACTCCAATACAACTGAAATATAGAACTGCATCGATTATCTTTTATTCGTACTCCAATAGTCTGTTGTGAAAATTGCTCGTTCTTTCGTTATTTCCCAAGCCCGCACCGTATCGGTTGCTCTTGATGTCAAAAAAGGTCATAATTTTTATTTTATCCCCCCCCTGCAAGATGAACCACACACGCTCAATGGGATATTTGGCTTCATTAGCATTTGCTCTGAAGCTGTTTGCCACCCAATATGCAAAGCAGAGGCCTCTTCAACGCCGCCCACGCACGACATTAATATTTTACAAACGTGGCCATCTCAGGAGTGAACCATCCTGCAGGTGGTGCATCCCATTAACCCCCGTCACGAGTAAATGCTCCCCGCTGTCGCGTTGCGGTCTTTAACATCGGGCTGTGGAGTGCCTTGAAGGCATGGCAACGAGTCCCACTTCGAACATCGTTGCCAAGATCATGCAAGCGCGCATACAATATTGGCATTGTGTTTATACGAAGCAGTGGCCGATGGTTACCGTTGCGTGCGTGCGTGTTTGTTTGTTTGCAAAAAAAATAGTGTTTTGCGGAGAGGCAGCCGCGTCCTTTTCAGCGTCCGAGAGCGTCACATGCGCCAAGATCTATCCACCGCTGCGTGAAAGTCTCGTCAAGCCATCGCCATCTCTGAAGGTCCTGCGAAGGACGTGTACATCCCTACGATGCGCTTCCCTCTGGCTGCCACTCCGCGACTGGTCTCGGACGCTGCCGCTTTTCGCACTTGCGGTTGGCTAAGGACGGTGCAAAAGAAGTTCAACATACCGAACATGAATACTTCTCGTGGCGTTTCCTTCTCTCAAGCCCGCTTACTTTTACCGTGTTCCTAACTTTGCGTATGTTCTCTAAACCGTCTGTTCTTCTTTCTGTCATCGCCCAGGAACCAATACCACTCAAATTTTTTTAAATCAAAAATACAAACAATTTCAGAAGCTTTGTCAATTCATTGCTGGATGTCAGTGTCCCCTAAAGTGTGTTGGCCGTGGGGGGGGTTGTTAGACCATACTTCACCACGCTGGGCAGTGTCCAAGACCGGCTTGGATATCGCTCGCCAACTAATGTTAGCCTTAGCCAGATTTCAAGCTCTTACAGCAGAAGATGTAGCTTGGTCTGCGAGAATGTTCCCAGCGTCAGGTTAACTCGTAGACGAGTCAAGCTTGCGTGTTGGTATTTAAAATCGATGACATTTTGATTGAACCCGGTTCTGACGGGGGAAGACGAAAACAAGAACATTTCGAATGGAAAACAGAAAGAGTCGAAGCAACGTGGGTGGGTTAGCAACTTTCAGCCTGGAGAAGAAAACCACGTTTCATCCAACAGCAGACAAGGTAATGTGCTGATGATTTTGTTGAACCAAGTGGAGGAACTTGCTGGAAAGTGGCCTTTCTTTTTGTTTAACACTGCCCAGCAACTTCACGCGGCACGGGACAGGCTGCAACTTCCGCTTGTGCCCAACCAGAGCGCCACCGTGACTGTCCAAGTGCTCTTCGAGCTGCACTGGCTTCCGATTGCCGAACGAATACCTCGTTATCAGATCGCGCTCATTCCGCGCAAAGTGCTCGGAAGGACGACCCGCCGAAGTGGATGTCACAGAGCTTCCTGCCGAGGTCCCTTTGAGTGATCAATCTGCGGTCCGCTCACAGTAATGGGTCTCCACTTTCCCCACCTGCTCAGCCCAACAGGGTAAAATGGTCCATCGCATGACGTTCGAACCGATATATATATAACTTTAAAATTCTCAAAGTGAGAATTTAGCCAAATGAAGTGCCAGAACCAAGGGTTTTTTTGTGTGTAGGTGTGTGTGTGCATTCATTGGTGACCAGCACCGACCCAATGAAGTGAGAACACGATTTGACGACGGGAGGCTTCGCTGGAGGTCAGACTCAGGAACTGAGGGGTAACGGCCTCGGTGCTTCTGACCTTTGAGTCACACGGCCGCCTCTCTCGTGCGCTGCCTCCTGACGTTAGCGGCTTCAAAGGACGCGATGCTGGGCAGCGCCGTGTCCCCCCGACCACCCACGGCAAACTGGCTTGGGCATTGAGGCGAGCGAGTCCGTTCTGGTGAACTTTGCTGCTTAGCTGAATGCATGTGGTGGTTTCGTGGCCCAGCCTCTCCGGGTTACTTTGCTCAGTCGGTGTTTGACCATACTCTTTGTTTTTTTCAGTAAAGTCACGTAGGTAAAAAATAAAAATTACTTAAATCACGACGTTTCGGGCGCAACACAAGCGTCCTTCTTCAGGTTGGAACAACTTAGCGAAAGCACACCGCTTAAGTGTGCACACACAACTTAGCGAAAGCACACCGCTTAAGTGTGTCGCGCCCGAAACGTCGTGATTTTATTTATTTAAATTTTTTACCTACGTGACTTCACCGAAAAAAGCAGTATGAATCCTTGCAGTCACGAACTTCAAATCTAGAATACGGTGTTTGACCGCTGAGGGCGTAACGCAAGGCTGTAATTACAATACATATTGGGGGGGACATAAAAATTCAAATATGAAAAAAATTCGTCGTCGTCCCCCCCAATATATTGCTATAAAATAAATTTCTGTTTATATGATTGTGGTTATGGTTGTACTTTATTAATCCCTAATTTCTGCCATTACATACAATGAAACAAGAACATGTAAAAAAAGAAAAACAGAGCAATGTAATACAATGCACTATTAGACATTATTGTAAAAAAAATACATCCTATGTGGTCGTGATTTTTTTTAAATATTTTAGGCAGACAATGTCAAGAAATTCGTTTTTAAATTTAGATTTTTTTTTCGAGGGGGGGGGGACCCCCACACCCCCTGGAAGATTTAGTCCCCCCCAATGTTGACTCCATGGCTACGGCCTTGGCGTAACGGATTAATTTTTTACCCCCCAATTCCTGTCGCTGTGTCCCCCTGTAGCGTCACCGTTCCGCAGCGATGCACATTGATGCCTTCTTCATTGAGGGCGATATTTGCACGTAAAATAAAGATCGATCGATCGATCTATGGCACTGGCGTTTATGGTAGCTCCTGCACATGTTTCTAGCTACGGTCCACTGTGGCTTCAAGAGTTTCCCCGGCACGAAAACTGCGGCAAAGTTGAGCTTTGTTAGATATTTAATTACCAGCTCTCTCTCTTTTTTTTCCCCCACCTCACCCATGCTGTGGCTGTGCCCTTCCCTCACAAATGTCAAGAATGGCTCCATAAAGCGGCACTAATTAGGGGGACCCACAGCTGATGCACCACCGCTCCTCAGTGAGGCGTCGAATTTGTATTCAGCCCCTTTCGGGATGGGTCTTCGGACATCAAAGTGTGACATTTTGGGCGATGGTTAATCGCGCGTTGGCTTGCATTCGCTGTGCTCGTTACATCTTCTTACCTCGCCGTGTGCATCCTCCATCTCGGCGTCCTTCCCGGAATCCCTCATCGCCTCCAAGCTTGTGTTGCTGCTGCTGCTCCTTCACCTCGGTGTCAGGAGGCAGTATTCTCAAACACAGCTGGCCACGAGCTCGTCACGCCTGACGGCTCCCTTCAGTTTAACGTGGAGTAGGTTTCCGCGACCAATACCATCCATCAAGGTTTTTTTTTTTGGGGGGGGGGGGTTAGATCACGTAAATATATAAATGTGTCGTTAAAGCCGCCACCACTCGACACAGCCAATTACCAAGGTTTGTCACGTAAACAGAACGTGCCAATTCGTTACTAGTACAGCAACACCGGTGTGTTGGAGAGCAAAGCCACATCATTTACAATCTAAGTACGACGTTTCGCCAGTAATTACAACTAGCTTCATCGGCCAACACCGCAGCGACTCCACTCAGAAGGGTTCCGCGGTCTTGACAGACGCGTGGCAGGCGGCACACACACGGGATGAGACTGAGAAAAGAGAGCCGTGGACAAGTCGCAGATGAGAGAGAGATTAATTCGCCTTTTTATAAAGGGTGCTTCAAAAACTGTTTTAACACTCATATGGGACTATCGTTTTTAATGGGAAAAGAACGGATAATACACTGTAGCATGATAACACATTCCTTCGGAGGGAGCTGGTAGGAACGTTGGGTTGCTCGGTCAATGGCCAGGGTCAACGGCGGCGTGGTGTATTCCGCAAATATGGCCGACTGTGAGGGCGGGCACAAGCCGGCGTGAGTAGGTGAAACGTTGAGTTTTATAAGGGCACCACGGGGTGACCAGCCCCTCCCCACCCAGCCCCACCCCTCCCACCCCCACCCAGCCCCACCCTCCCCACCCAGCCCCTCCCTCTCCACCCAGCCCCTCCCTGCACGACGGACACAATAATCCCCTGTTGGCTGGTGTAACCAGGAGGTTCCTACCCGTAACAAATGTAAATGTTTATAGCTTCACAAAGTCAAAGAGTCTCTCCACTTGCTTGCCATCGTTGTCAAGACACGCCTGGAATCTTCTCCAGGTGGTCTACAGAGCCCGGAGGCTGCACATCTCTTGTGGCATGGTCGCAAATTCCCGGAAGTGAATTTTTCCCATTGGCTTTTCACGTTCGTCACGATACGAATCTGAGGTCATATTTGGTTGCACCACGGAACCCCGGGTGTCCCCTTTGAGCTGTTTAGGGGCCCTCAGCGTTGTTGCTCACTTTGCTACGACGTCACCGCCGTCGCCCACACTCCCTACCTTCTTGACCTCGTGTCGCCCTTCCTCTCCACCGCGGCACGCCGTGTCCCAGCAATCACCGGGTCCTCTAAACGTCAGATTGTCCGTCGGATGAGTAAGGGTGCTCTTCACATCATCAAGCCTCCGTGACAGAGACTCCCTGTCCCTGCTATTTTTTGCCCCGCTGATTCCAATGTGACGTGAATGTCCCGATCCTGGCTAATTCCCCCTTTATGTTACCGACAAATAGACAATGTTCTTTTTCGTCAATCGCATCATGCAATCTGTGTAATTGTATCCATGTAATTTGCAGCGAAACGTCCATAATTCCACGGTTGCCTCTTCTGCCTTTGAGGTAGCCTATCAGCTGTGCTTGCATTACACTTAAATAAAAACACAATTGCCTCTACATCACACGTATTCCATGTCTGTGCCTTTATCTTATGAGCACGTGATGTAAAACGTGGTGCGATCCGTCTGTGTGCAGGTGCCAGGTGGATTGTTGCATGGTAGAATTGTGACGGGGGTGGTGGCGGCTTTTTTTTCCAGCAGCGAGTGGGTTGACCATGGCTGGCTGATGATGATGATGATGTAAAGCACTGTTTTGTGATATATTGTCGATATAGTTTGTGAAAATATTTAGTAAAATTATTCGTTTTCTTACGTGGCAAGCCGTCATAGTTTTTCGTTGTTGTCTTGTTAAAAAAAAAAGTAATGCAAAAAAATGCGTGCACACTTAATTTACTACTTAATGTTGAAAAACAAATTAAAAATGTTAGCAAAGAGAGTGGCACAAACAACGATGAAGGCTTACACGTTAAACGGTCGTTGGATTTCAATCAGAAGTGCAGTTTGGTGAAATCACTCATTGAGTGCCTCCGAAGCCTAAGTTTAAAAAAGGGCAGATATTTGTTATGGCTTGAGTGGGATATTATTATAAGGTGTGTGCATATATATATACAGGCAGACCTCGCTTAGCACTCAAGTTGCGTTCCTGGAGAAGTGAGCAGCGCTAATCGAATCGGTGCCTACAAGGGGTCGTCATACCATTGCCCACATGGGGATACGTTCCCGACAGCAGCGTTATATCTTTCGTATGAGCAACAAATGAGGGCTTCATTGGGTATCGCTTATGGCGCTACTAATACATGGGATGGGGTAAACATTATTTTAAGACTTAAAGCTTTCGTGACTGCAGGAATTCATATTCTTTGGGTCTTTTGGTAAAGTAACGTAGATAGTTCTAGATTTGAAGCTTTCGTGACTGCAAGGATTCATATTCTTAGGTTTTTTCGTTAAAGTCACGTAAGTAAAAAATTTAAATTAATAAAAGTAAAATAAAAAAATAAATCGTCACGTAGGTAAAAAAATGTAATTAATAAAAGTAAAATAAAAATAAAATAAAAATCGTCGTGATTTTTATTTTATTTTTGTTTTACTTCATTAATTTAATTTTTTTACCTACGTGACTTTACCGAAAAAACCCAAGAATATAACGTAGATAGGTTCAAAGAAAATAACAAAAAAACTACGACGTTTCGATCGCAACACGAGCGTTCGTCATCAGGAAGACAAAATTACTCCTTTTTTCTTCCTTGTGTTGCGTTCTACAGGGTCTCGCGCTAAGCGAAGTCTGCCTGTATACCGCGTATTTACCTATTAAAGCCTTCTAAAGTCTCATTACTCTTTTTTTCCCCATGACCATCCAGAATTTGGATGACTGCCCGATGATGCCATGAGTAAGGAGTGTGTTCTGGCGTACGAGATGAAACCAGAGGGCACACAGGCCACGCACGCATACAAGGTCGACAGTCAACACTGCCATCCTCTGACCATCTCACGGTCACACGTCCTCCCCCCAGTGGTGTGGAGGTCACCCGATCCAACGGTAGTGAAAAATGCCCGACCTTGCTGAGCTACAAAATTCCGAGTTAGCTAAGGACAGGCAGAATGAGAGGGCGTGAAAGGCGATTTAGTCGAGGCGATTTGTTCTCCGGGGAGAGATGGAGCAGTGAAATCAGCTCGCGTGCACATGGCTACGCTCGGTTTATCTTCTTGGTTCTTTCGGTAAAGTCACGTAGAAGGGAAATAATAAAATAATAAAAATAAAACATAATAAAATAATTCTCACGACGTTTCGGCCACAACGCAAGCAGCCGTCCTCAGTGAAGAACAGGTCTGTCGGAAAGACAGCGTCTGAATGTAGAAGATGAATCCCTGCATTCACGAAAGCTTCAAATCGAAATTTACGCTGGGTTTGTTGGCATTACAGGACCCTGAGAGAGAGAGCGGCGGTTTTGGGTTCATTTATCTTGCGGCGGATTAATCGTGACGGGCGATGATAAGGCAACAGGTTCGCACACCTCTTCTTAATCTAAAACGAACTTAAACGAAGCAAATACATGGGGAAGCCCGGTGGTTGTACTCAGTGCCGGATGAAGCGAGTGCGGGACCTGTAGCATATGATGTTATAAAGGGGCCCTCAATAAATAAAAAGACACGTGAATATTAAAACACACACTGTTTTTACTTGCACAGTAAAGTAATTGTATATTCTCATTTTCTATACAGCCAGTTAATACGACAAATCGCTAACCTTAAACACCCAGTCGTTTATAAAAATCGAAAGCAGTATAGTACTATAGTAATAGAGCAAGTGCAGAATCACTGAACCGGAATTTATAGCTTGAAAGCATTTAGCGCGGGGCCTTTGAAATCGCGAGGCCCGTAGTAACTACACGTGCAGCTACTACGCGTGCAGCTACTACGCGTGCAGCTACTACGCGCGCAGCTACTACGCGCGCAGCTACTACGCGCGCAGCTACTACGCGCGCAGCTACTACGCGCGCAGCTACTTGTGCTACGAGGATAATCCGGCACTGGTACTTGTACTGACTGCACGTGAAGCTCCACGTCCCGTTGTGTTTTCGGAGAAGTCGCTTGCCACTCAGCGGCACGTATTGCAGTGTCGCCCCCGTGTGGCCACTTACACCGAAGTGATTTTGCCGTCAAAACTCCACGCCAGTGAGACGAATGAATGGGATCGATGACGCATCAAAGTGAAAACACGTTTGTCAATAATGAAACCAACAAATTGCGACGTTTCGAGCAATGGCTCTTCGTCTAATCACACACGCATCTAATTTCGTGTCAGAATCTATTCGTATGTACGGATGAAAAAAAACAAGAATAGGTTTTACCCTTTTTGTCAATGAAACAGTTGTGTTAAGATGTGCAAACACCAAACAGAAACGGCGGTGAGAATAAAAAATAATAAAATTTCAATGTTTTTTTTATTCTTATTTTCACCTACGCGACTTTACCGAAAGAACCAAAGAGTATGGATTCTTGCAGTCATGAAAACTTCAAATCTAGAACCAAACAGAAACCTTTTGCCAGGAACCATGCCTGCATTGACGACACGTACTTGTGGTGAACATGCAAATAAAACACTGGTGGTTAGGGTTATCAGACGGGGCAGTAGTAGTGACTGGTTGTTTAGGTAGTTAGGGTCATCAGACGGGCTTGTAGTTGTTTCACTAGTTGGCTGGGGTTATGCTCATCAGATGCGCTCAAACTAGTGACTGGTTTACTAGATGGTTAGGGTTTACAACATTTGTATTTTAAAAGCAGTAAAACTTTTAGTTTGCATAGAGAGGGTTTCGTGCTGAGTATACTGCAACTGCATTTTCATGAAAATGCCAAAAACAAACAAACCTGTGAATGATTAATTTAAATCAAGAAATAGAACACAAATCTCGCGTGAAAGTACGGACAACACAACTGCACACATCCCCACAACGGACGAGGAGCATCTGACATCGTTTGTACGTTCAAAGACAAAAAAAGCACGTGTTGACGCTTCCTTGACGGTCACATTGTTTATTAGTCTTGGTGGTCCTCCGATGTGTGGCAGGAGCTCCTTCAGGAAATGAAATGGAGGCAGCGACAAGTTCACCCTTGATCTGCCACAGCTGCTGCCGCTGTTTGAAGCAGTCCCAGGCCTCTGGTGGGCAAAGCTACGAGATAGGCCCCCCCCCCCCCCCCCCTTGACAACCGCCACGAGATATGTTTTTAACAACAGTGTCAAAGAACAACAACATCACTTATTTTGCCAAGGCGGTGCGCCCCGTACAGCGTTAAATTTTCGAGACCGTGAGCGTCAGGACGGCAAGAGGGGGCCGTGATCTTATAAAAGCCACTGGCTGCGACCGTGTGAGACAAATCGAATATTGGGGTCCCACCTGACCGATTTCTGCACCCCCTGAGCTGATAATGTAGCTACTATGCCATTGATAATGTATTTACTACGCCACTGATAATGTAGTCACTACGCCACTGATAATGTAGTTACTACGCCACTGATAATGTAGTCACTACGCCACTGATAATGTAGTTACTAAACCACTGATAATGTAGTTACTACACCACTGATAATGTAGTTACTACGCCACTGATAATGTAGTCACTACGCCACTGATAATGTAGTTACTACACCACTGATAATGTAGTTACTACGCCACTGATAATGTAGTTACTACGCCACTGATAATGTAGTTACTACGACACTGATAATGTAGTCACTACGCCACTGATAATGTAGTCACTACACCACTGATAATGTAGTTACTACGACACTGATGATGTAGTCACTACACCACTGATAATGTAGTTACTACACCACTGATAATGTAGTTACTACGCCACTGATAATGTAGTTACTACACCACTGATAATGTAGTTACTACACCACTGATAATGTAGTTACTACACCACTGATAATGTAGTTACTACACCACTGATAATGTAGTTACTACACTACTGATAATGTAGTCACTACGCCACTTAGTCCAGACCATGGGTGGAAAAACCCGATTTTTCCAGCGGCAGGCATCGGGTTTTTTCTTTAATACAATTAAACCCGATTTTGGGGAATTAAAACCTGGTTTCATGAATACGAAACTCTGATCCAAGGCTTAGGCTGCTTCTTCGTCGGTGCTGCTATCGTACTCGGGGGGCCGTCGGGCACGGGGTAGTCGTAGAATGCGGCGGGCAGGTTGGTCTTGATGAACACGAGATTCTCCTCCACAATCGTGGGCGCCAGTGAGTTCCTTAGCTTGGAATGGATGAAGCCCATCGTTGAGAAGTTGGCGAAGGGCGGTTCTGCAATTAGAACCAATTAAACCGGATTTCTCCCAATCTCAGATGATCGGGTTTAATATAAAAAGACAATTAAACCCGATTTTTAAAAAAACCAGACTGTGCCACCCTTGGTCCAGACGATGTTGATTTATCAGCTTCATTTTTTGTGCAATATCCATCGTGAACAACTTCAATCCGACAGAAGTGAACTCAACAACCCACGCGTCGATTCTAATCATCCTTCGTAACGTGCTCAAGATTTTCTAAGCGTGAACGAACGTGCTGCATTTGAATGTCATAAGCAAACGTGGGCACACGCCAAACGCTGGTGTGTGTTATAACAGAATGATTGGTGTACGATGCTAGTCATCTTAATATCAAATTTCGATGTAAAGCTTTCGTGACTGCAGGGATTCATATTCTTGGATCTTTCGGTAAAGTCACGTAGAAAGGAAATAATAAAATAATAAAAAATAAAACAATAAAATTCTCACGACGGCTGCTTGTGTTGTGGCCGAAACGTCGTGAGAATTTGTATTATGTTGAATTTTTCTATATTTTATTATTTCCCTTCTACGTGACTTTACCGAAAGATCCAGAATATCTTAAGATCAATGTGCTGCTTTGAAGCACAATCCAGGCAGGGTGATGGGTTTGCATCTTGTCCCGTGGTGCAGTCGATTTCCTAAGCGAAGAAGACAAAACACATTGTTGAGCGTCAACTTTCACATGAGATGCAATGCCACTTGGTTTGTTCTGTAAATAAATAAAAACCGTGTTGTATCGTTGGTTCACATTAACGTTCATATACGGGGCGTTCGACCGTGACCCCATCGTTTGGGATGCGCTTAATCTTGTCAGACCTCAGAAGCTAAACAGGATTGAGTCTAATTCTAGATTTGAAGTTTTCGTGACTGCAAGGATCCATACTCTTTGTTTTTTTCGGTAAAGTCACGTAGGTAAAAAATAGAAATAAATTTAAATGAAAATAAAAAATAGAAAATAAATTTAATTGAAAATAAATAATTTATTTTATTTGTTTTCATTTATTTTCTATATTTTACCTACGTGACTTTACCGAAAAAATGTAAGAGTAAGGATTGAGTCTGTGTAGTGTGGGGTGGATGGGTGACCACCGTCCATTAAACAGCTGCTTCAGGGTTGTGCCGTGTTGTGGGCAGCAGAGGGCAGTCCAACAAAAGGTCAAGGCACAGCCTTGCAATGACCTGCTCATGCCACCCTCGTAGAAGGCATGTTGGCCTTCTCTTCCTAGCTGGGATAGGGAAGATCAGAGCACGTGATAACACCGTGTGACATTAAAGGATGAAAGCTACTTGGATCTATCAACTCCAGTTTGTATCCGAAACAGTGGACAAGAGGCGTTGTGGCCATTTCTCGGTGTTGTTTGTACCTCAGAGGCGTCAGCTATAGCACGGATGACGAGGGTAGGTGATTAATCAATTTGAGTACGTAATAAAGGCAGGGGGAAGAAGGGGAGTTGCATGGATTTCTTGGCTGAAAATCTTCAAGCGGAGCTCGATGGCACACCACTGTGTTGTGCCATCATGCTCGGCTAATAAACACATTCCTGCGGAGGGAGCTGGTAGGAACGTTGGGTTGCTCGGTCAATGGCCAGGGTTAACAGCGGCGTGGTGTATTCCGCAAATATGCCCGACTGTGAGGGCGGGCACAAGCCGGCGTGAGTAGGTTAAATGTTGAGTTTTATAAGGGCACCACGGGGTGACCCCAGCCGCTCCCCACCCAGCCCCACCCCTCCCACTCCCCACCCAGCCCCACCCTCCCCACCCAGCCCCTCCCCACCCTCCCCACCCACCCAGCCCCTCCCCACCCTCCCCTCTCCACCCAGCCCCTCCCTCCCCACCCAGCCCCTCCCTGCACGACGGACACAATAATCCCCTGTGGGCTGCTGTAACCAGAAGGTTCCTACCAGTATGAATCTACCATCGGTAGCAGAGACAATGACAACAGTTTAACACGTGGGCTTTCGTGACCAAAATCATCCATAATACAGGTTTTATTTTTGGGTGAGATCGCGTCAATATAAATGTGTCGTTAAACCCGCCACCACCCGATACAGCATGGCACGTTCTGTTTACGTGACGAACTTTACCAATCGGCTGTGTCGGGTGGTGACGGGTTTAACGACACATTTATATTTACGCGATCTAACGCCAAATAAAATAAACCTGTATTATGAACAACAACAACAACATTCCGCCAAACGATTTATTTTTTAATCAGAGGATTTGTCTGTCTAAGTAAAGGCCCCCTCAAGTGCTGCGTACAGAGAGAGGGCTTCTCCCGGCGTGGAGTGTGCAGCCCCAGCGCGTACCTAGTTCTCACAGTCCACGTCGCTCGCGTTTTCTCCGGAGCCGTTCTCATCCCCGCTGCCCCCATCACAGAGGGGCTTTGTAGGCTTGGGACGAACTCCCTTGCAGCCTGCAGGAAGATCCAGGGCAAAAAGGGTGCAACAGCAGGAGCCCGAGCAGCAGTTGGCATCATCATCATCATGGCTTAATATTCACATCGCACATCCCACGCGATGCATCTCGAGGCGTCCAGCAGCAGGGGACCCCCCGGTGGCAGCTGTCTCAGTGTGGCGCAAGGTCAGCACAGCAGCGGCCACGGCGAGTGAGCGTTAGTCTGCCAGCATGGGGCGATGCTGCTTCGTGGTTTACCCAATTCAGTAACTTGTGCGTGTCTTTATAAAATTTGGCAAATTTGGACCATGATGCCGGGACACATAGGCCACTCTTTTTTTAATGTTATGGGGATATTTAATGTCCCACTGTTAACCAAGAGGAGGTGCATTTCATGGTTAATGCATCCGCGGTATTAACCAGGGTGGCCCACACTGGGCTCGAACTGCAAGTCTCTGCAACAAGCATCAAACGCGCTACCCCTCAGCCGGGTCACCGCCCGCAAAGATGCGAAATTGCTTCACGAATTTTTGCGGCGTGGCCATGCCAAACAATCTACCTCGCATCGTTCCAAGTTTAGTTTGTGCTGCCGTAAGCACAGCCCAGTTACGAGTAGCCGTGGACACAAAGCGCATTATCCCGCGGCTAACGTGAGCCTGGCAGGGGAGGCACATAATAATGTTGGTGCACGGGTCAGGGTGTCTCACCGTCATCCACGCCCTTGGGACAAGCGGGCAGAGCAGGGCATTGCTGCTTCTCCTCCGCGTCGTTGCGGGGAGTGCACTCCTCAGCCGGAGTTCCCCAGAACGTGATGGGGATGTTCTCATTGGCGTCAATCGCCTTGACGGCTCTTGAGGAACAGGCACCGTAAACATCGTAGGTGGGTGGCATGCGGGTGGCTGTGCAAAGCTGGAGCCACAGAACTTGCTGTGCAAAATATTTATAGGTCCAAAGATTTACATGTCATCGGCCATGATCTATTTGCTGCTGGAGTAAGGCCTCCCCATGCTGAGCAGTCCGGGTTGCTGATGTGGGGCACGTGTATGTGGGAGCGAATAAATACAGTCCAACAAAGAATTTCGCTGCAATGCTCTCTGCTGTCCATCGGCACAAGGCCGAGAATTAAAAAAATACTTTAACTCAGGGTTAGATTTTGGGCTCAGGAATTGGGCTGGTTCTAAGTTGGGTTGGCATGATATGGCAATACTACAATGTATATTGTAGGGTATATACACTCCACATTATATCAGCGGTTTTGCTAAATATATCGGAATTACCATTGCCAATTGTTTTAGAAATAATTTCTTACATTTAACAAAACACAGACGTGTGATTTTATGAACAGCAGGAAGACCAGACGGCCGTAACGCCGTGCGTGTGTATCATGTGACCACCACACTGCATGAACAATGCTGTCAGCGTTGTCTAAACCACCAGCTCCACAAAGCTCAACGTTTGGCCGTCTCACAGTCTCACTTCTGCCAACAGGAAACCGTATACTGGTTTCATCATTATAAGGACTCATCAGTCCAATGTAGTACAATATATCATATTCACTCTTGCCCTATCCCTCTAAAAGCGCATATATCGAGAGGGCTTGCACCTTTAGCCTATGGGGAACCCCATTAGCACTTGGCTAAAGACAACAATTATTTAAATCCAACACTTTCTGTACATGATGAGAAAACCCATCACAACAGGAAAACGACACGCAGGCTGGAAACAAACAGATGTAACAAAGGTGAGCTGGCTTGGAAGAGGTCAAAATATCTAACACTGGTCAACAAAAAAAAAACATTTTTTTCTGGCCTGGACTTTTGCAGCTGTTTTAGACTAATTTCAGGGTGCTGATTCCAAATCTGATCTCAGATTTGCTCTATCACATCTCATTTTATGCTATCGGCATACCCCATTTTCATTGATTTTACCCGAAATCAACTCTGTCACTTATGATTGCAAGTTGTTGCGAGTCAGTGACTGCTTTAGTGTTAAAATATGGTGCTGTATTTTTAGGATAGTGTGTTTATAATATAATTTTATGTAGATATCCACATTTATTTAATATTTTTCTTCTGCAGTTTTAATTGAAAATGCAATATTTGATATCTCAAAAATCTGATGTGATAGACAAAAACTGATGCCAGATTTGGAATCAGCACCCCAAAATTACCTTAAACCCGTTAGAATACCTTATGCCAGAAAAAGTGTGTTGACCAGTGTATAATAGATGGACTCTCTAGAGCTCCCTTCTTCCAAGCCCTTCCGCCAGCAGTTGTGAGCAATGTAATTTCCAAGCTGCACCTTTAACCTTGACCCTATTGTATCGCGAACAAAAAGTGACACCTTGGCAAAGCCTGGCTGTGAACAACGGGAGATGGCCGACGTGGTCACGGGGCTGGTCGTGGGGGACAAGTCTCACTTCCAGGGAGGCAGCGGCGTCTTGCAGACGCGTCGGCGCACACTGGTGGAGCACTGGCCGCACGGGGGTTGGCAAAGGCTCCACTCGCCCCACTCGCCCCACTCGGGATTTTTCACCTTCAGCTCTGAAAAAGAAGACACAACGTGAGGAGCCACCCCCGTCCGCTTCAGCAACGTGACGCAGACATCGGTGCGAGTCTCGAGGTAAGGGCTCAACGCGTTTCAGTGAAGACTCCTACTGCACATCGTTTCTGCTGTGCATGCACACAGACAGCCCTCTTGTCGTCCCATTGTCGTATGAGGGCCTACCGCCTCTTCCTCCAAGAGGAGGCCAAAATACCTTTCGAGAGGGCGTCTTTGGAGCTCCTTCTAGTGGAGGCCTTTCTGGCAGCTGTGGTGTGATCAAGCAAGTGCAGGGTTGCACCTGTACCACATTTTTCAGTGCTGTGCGGGGGGAAGCGGCGGTGCAGTGATTAGCGCACTCCGCTACGAACCCAACATCGTGAGTTCGATTCCTGGCCACGGCTAAACATCGATCGCCGGACCAGTGCTCAGCCTCGCCACCGTTCAGCCGGCGTGGTGAAGTGCGGCCAAAATGAAACCCCTGACCGACGCGGCACGACGAGGCCTTCGTCTAGTGGATCGAGATGCTCTATGTGTTTCCACGTGGACGCGTGCGAGGCGCCCGTTACCACGGATGGTGCAGTTTTCCAGGTTGTAGCAGGCGCGGATGATGAATCCCTCGCCGTTGCACGCGGTGCCCTCCTCGTCTTGCCCCACGCAGAAGCGCTGCATCGTTTGCTTGCCCACGCGGTTCCGGCAGCGGTTTTCGTACGCCGTATTGGACATGCACGTCGACCAGGACGACCACTCCATCCACTTGCCGTCGGCTGCGGGCGACAAGGCATCACGCGGCAAGAAACCCGAGCTGGACATGGTAAAAACTGTGATAATTGTTTTTTTACCCTTTTATCTGGCAACAAAACTGACAACTTTTTTTACGAGGAGTCATGTTTGCATAGACCACAATACCTGCAGTCATAATGCAAACAAAAAACATAACTCTGATAATGTATGCACTGTCCTTGATTTTTTACTGGCAAATGAGGTACCAATGATGGTAAAAACTGTCAACTTTTATTTTTCAACATTCCGCCGAATTTTCTGATAAACCAAATCAATTGGCATATTTGTCCACGTGACGTCTTGATTTGATTAGCTCTGTCGGGTGGTGGAGGGTTATCTAATCTAATTGATATTCATAAAGCGTCTTCACTCAAGGCGCCTACAAAACGATGACAGAATAGAATTATGTCGTCGACAGGGGGTGTCGGAGGGGAGTGAGGGGCAGAGGCCCGGACAATTGCATACTTGTCAACCCCTCATCAGTGCCCCACCTTGTTACAGACCAATTCAGACCTTATTGGTCACCCCGTGGTTCCCTTATAAATCTCAACGTTCATCCTACAAAGTTCCATCGCAAGGGAGAAACACAAACAAATAGACAAAAACTGAAAAACTTAATTTCCTTTGACAAAAATACGGCGTAAACCGCATGGGTTGACAGGTATGGAATTAATTCTAGATTTGAAGCTTTCGTGACTGCAAGGATTCATACTCTTAGGTTTTTTCGGTAAAGTCACGTAGGTAGAAATAAATAATACAAATAATAATAGAAATAAAATAATAAATCACGACGTTTCGAAGGCAACACAAGTCTCCACATCAGGTGGGACCGTCACAGCTAAATTTAATGATGTAATGATACGCGTGACACGACAGACATGCGAGAAGGCACAACCAGCACTAATTAAAGCCGAGGCTCTGTGGTCCTGAATTAATTGGGTAGTTTGACCAAATCCATTCCTGAGGGTGTCTACATGTGGCAGGAAACCAGAGTACTTCGAGAAAAGCCACACTCAATTCCCATACAGACGGAAATTAACCCACTTGCTTGACTGCCATAGCACCCTGGCCACGAGCCACAGCCAACGGTGACCTCCACGCCCAGGGGTTAGGGATGGAGCTTCGCGATCATCGTGCGATCCACCGTGTTCTTTGCGCGCCATCTCACTGGCCCGTACCGGGGCACTTGTGACTCGAGTCGCACAGCTCGGTTTGGCTTTGCCGTCCGTCCTCGCTGCCGGGGCACAGCCGGCCCCCGTAACGCGGTGCCGGGCTGTCGCAGAGACGGGTGTGCACCCTCGTGCCCAGCCCGCACGTCACGCTGCACGCCGACCATCCGCTCCACGCGCTCCACGCGCCGTCCACTGCGCACATACCGCGCACGGGAACACACCACGAACACCATGAACACCATGAACACCACGCACACACACACCATGCACAACGAGCACGGGCACACACACACCACGCGCACTTTACGCACAGGCACGCGCACCACACACAGGCACCCAATACTGCTGCCGTGCTGTGGTGAAGAGGCTGTGGTTCTGTGTAAGACCCCGGTAATCAGAGGCGGATCTGTGGTCCTCCCCACGGAGATGGGTGAACGGTCGTGAATTGTTAGGATTTTGAATAAAGCCCCGCATGAATAATTTGCCTGATGAATTAAATCGTTTCGTTTTTAGTTTAACCACCAGACTCAGCACCGCTGCTCAGCTTCCAGGTTCTGAAGACACCTGCTTGGAGATGGATGATTGAGAGAAAGAGAACACATTTAGATTTAAAGCTTTCGTGACTGCAGGGATTCATATTCTTGGTTCTTTCGGTAAAGTCACGTTTTATATTTTTATTATTTTATTATTTCCCTTCTACGTGACTTTACCGAAAGAACCAACAATATAGAGAAAACATTATTTACTATTTTTATTTTACCAGACAAGGCCCACTGAGCTACATGGTTCTTTGTCAGAAGCGATCTGGCCACACATGATAGTTCAACAAAGTGGCTTATCACGTGGAAGTTTATAGCAGCCAAATACTCTAAACGCGTGTTTCTAAATCTGGAGGGAAAAACCAGAAGCAGCGGAAAAAAATCCACCCAACCACGGGGAGAGACACACAAACTCCAAATATACAGGCGTCAGCGTCGGGATCGAACCCACGCCCTTCCGTACACCAGGCGAGGCAGTTAACATCTCGCCACCAAGATGTGACACACTTCAAAGTCACTTTCCGTCGCCTTCTCCCATGGCCCCCTCTGTGGCACTGCCAACCGTACCAGGGCAGGGGTCCAGATCCAGGCAGGGCCCCGTATCCTGGGAGGCCCCAGGGCACCGCAAGCCAAGCGGCGCCACGGAGGGTGCGGGGTTGTCGCACGCACGGCTCCTCGTCCGCACGGCACCGTCGTCCCGGCAAGTCTTGGAGCACTCGCCCCACGACAACCACGAGCCCCATGCTCCGTGAGCTGCCAGGGGGGCGTCGGGCACGGGAGGGGGGGGGGTGATGGCAGAGGTCGCAAACGGGTTTTGATTCATTACCCGTACCCGTACCCGGCCGCACCAGGGTCGCAAACGGCTACCCGTACCCGTACCCGGCCGGGTACGGGTAGCCGGGTATCGGGTAAGGTACGGGTATCGGGTACCCGGTTGCGACCTCTGGGTGATGGGCAGGGAGGGGGGCAACGGCCGATGATAGGTCATTTGCAAGGCCACAAATGAGACTCCGATGGCCCACACAATTTATGAATTTGAGGCTAAATGAAAGACTTTATTTTCGAACTTGACATACTAAAGGCTTTCTTGGCCAATGTTACGACTTTCTTTTGTTTATGTTTGGGCACCCTAACGCGAAAATCTATTTAAGGAGCATTATTTTCAAAAGGTGTACGGATAACTCAGATAGCGTACGGATGACTTTAAGTCGGCCAAAAGGAGAGTCGTCTCAAGCAGTTTAGTTTCGCAATTTGGTTTCTTCTCGTTTTTTGTGCATATCGTCTAGACCAGGGGTGGGAAACCTTTTTTCTGCTAAGGGCCATTTGGATATGTATAACATCATTCGCGGGCCATACTAAATCATCAACTTAAAAATTAGCCCGTTATATTTGGTCAAACATTTCATTAACTCACCCCTAATGTGATGGCAGGAACCGTTTCTCTTTGGCGAGGCGTGTGATGTTAGCTGCTATTGATGATGTTGCTACTCGCAGCTGCTTTTCCAGGTTTGCTCCTAGATTTATTGAATTTCGAGTCCCGCCTGCGGTTGCCTTGGCAGGGCCACACCAAATGATATCGCGGGCCTTGTACGGCCCACGGGCCGGACGTTCCCCACCCCTGGTCTAGACTGTTGTATTTCAATATTTTAATTTTTTTGCAATCACTTTTTTACTGAGCATTTATCTCAAACACCCATTTGTTCCCCCACCTAGATACATACTGCATGGGTCGTGCGGTATAAATAATAAATGATGATGATGACGTAGCAGTGTTGGCAGTGGGCCCTCGTGCAAGTAATGAAATGAGAACCTCCCTCTACTTTGTCCCTCCTCTCTTCACAGCTCTCAGTGTCTGGGCGTCTCCAGCCCATGGCCCCCCCCCCCCCCCCCCAGTGCAGTTGCATTGCTGGCACACTCAACAGCCACACCACTGCAACGAACTGAGAAATACTGAGGATATACTCGTATCAGTTTAGGGTAGGCCAAATATCCTCTTGAGGTCTCTCTCTAGAGGTCCCTCTAGCGGAGGGGCAGCAGCATCACGAGCGGTGAATTGCAGGGCTGACTCGAAAAGAAAAACCACGGTGGATCACAAAACGAGAAATGGAGTTTGGAAAATCCTGACTCGCTCCCTCTCCATCCCCGGGCAGCAAAGTACTCACTCGGGCAGATCTGTCCGGTCTCACAGGCCACGCTCTCGCTGGCTGGGCCGTCGCAGCGGACGCCGCACGCATGGGCACCCTCGCACGTTCTGGCGCGACGTTTCTGTCCCGCGCTGCACGTGACGGAGCAGGCAGACCACTGGCCCCAGCTGCCCCAAGCACCTCGCACTGCGTTGCAGACAAGCGGCGACACACGCACGCCAAGGGAAGGGCCCGTCGCAAACTCTTTCACGCATTCACACATTGGCCCATGGGCTCAATCGTTGAATCAAGGTGGTGCTCACAAACGCAAACGGAATCATCAATTCTCAACACTTTGTTGTTTTATTGTTGGTTTGCTTCCAGATTTTATGCCGGTGGTGCGCGAGGTGTCATCTCACGAGACAAAGTACCCATTCGGATCTCTTCCGGAGTCAAAATTATATTTAATTTAAATTAAGCGCAGAGCCAAATTCTATCTAATGGTCTTTTCATGCAGTCATTGGCGACCACAATAAGACCATCGCCTCAGCACTGCACTTATAAACTGGAGACGTTGAATCACTGGAGGCTGCTTGGATTCAGCGGTGCCAGCTCAGCGTTCTGACCTCTGACCCACTGTGGCCACCTCATTTGTCCTCAGGTGAAGACCTGGTCTTCACCTGAGGACGGCTGCTTGTGTTGTGGCCGAATCGTCGTGAGAATTATTTTATTATGTTTTATTTTTATTATTTTATTACTTCCCTTCTACGTGACTTTACCGAAAGAACACAGAGTCTGAATGAAACACCCCAGACTTGGAGCGTCTATTTAAGCTGGGTTGGAGGGGGGGAGAGCGCCTTGACAAAATAATTTGCATATCAAGAGGAATTTAGCATATTTATGGGAAATGCAGAGTGATCTTTGCCTGGGCCACAAATCCGCCCTGGAACGGGCTCGCAGAGTGTCCACTAACCAAGCCACGCCAGCCGCGCCCAGTTCCCTCACCTGGGCAACAGACGCTTGCGTTGCAGATGCGGACCTGGAAGCGTTGATCCAAGGGGAGTAATTTGTTGCAAGCGCCCGTTCCGATGCAGACCTTGGACCGAGAGCTGACGCCACTGCCACACGAGACGCTGCAGGGTGACCAGTCAGACCACTCCGACTGGAACGCCTTCCTGTTCGGCGCACAGCGACATTGGGGTTAAGGCGACGTTGCAGCGAGGCGCCCTCGCAGGTTGACGCGTTGCGTTCCAACGTCTCCGATCGCTTCCAGGAGCTCCTACACTTGTTTTCTTCTTGGTTCTTTCGGTAAAGTCACGTAGAAGGGAAGTAATAAAATAATAAATATAAAACATAATAAAACAATTCTCACGACGTTTCGGCCACAACGCAAGCAGCCGTCCTCAGGTGACTTTACCGAAAGAACCAAGAAGATGAATCCCTGCAGTCACGAAAGCTTTAAATCGAAAAAATCTCCTACACTTGTTGTTGTTGCCGTATTGCAGTTTCATTCACGGGGGCAAAGAAGCGAACTTAGCAGCTCGTTGCGCTGCGCGAAGGGCGCGAGGCATCTTTGGTCACGAGCCGTGCCGGATGAAGCTAGTGCGGGGCCTGTAGCAATACCTACTATAATGAGCCAAGAATGTCTGTGTGTCCCGCACGTGACGTCACTCCACGTCGACCAGCCCCCCTCATGAATAATCATGAATAGGTTACATCCTCCACATGGAGCCCCCTCCCACCATTAATAATCATGAGCAGGTGATGTCACTCCACATCGAACAGTCCCCCCATTAATAATCATGATAAGGTGATGTCCTCCAAATGGACACCCCACCTCCATTAATAATAATTAGCGGGTGACGTCACTCCACATGGGGGGGCGAGGCGCCTCCTCCCCCCTTCTCGGCGTCAACTCACAACCCTCACTACAAAGGCAGAACCCTCACGTCACGCGATCTCCTTAACGCTGTTGAGACATCGAAGTAAAAAGGACGTCACGATGAACAAGGGATTATAACCTTAAAATGAAACAGGTCTGTGTCACCGCGCCCTTACAAATTGCACACGAATTGATGCAATGAATATCATGTCGCGGTCTGCTTTTCGCTTGCAAGTTTCAAATTTACTGCCATACACCCGTCCTTGGACGGGCAAAGGGCTAGTATGTTATAAAGGGGCCCTAAATAAATAAATAAAACACGTAAAAATTAAAGCACAAATGTTTTACTTGCACAGTAAAGTAATTGCCAACCGCATTAAAGTAATGATCAGCCACGGCAGAAGTGTTGATCCTACCGTGTTTCATTACTTTAATGCGGTGGGCTCACACGAAATTGATTTCTCCAAGACGATGGTACTTTGCAAGCCCACTGGATATCAACAAAGATTTGTTCATGAAGCCATCCAGATATACAGACACAGACACAATTTCAACCGAGATGATGGGTACAAACTCAGCAATCATTGGAAGTACGTCATCAACCACTTTAAGTCATAACTGGTTGTGATGTTTTCTCCTTGTCGGCTGTCGTCCCTTTCCTGTCACCTTCTGTGCTTCACCTTCGTGGTTTCTGACCCCAAGGCAGATATGCCCCGCCCACTCCGTTCCGTTACCAGGATGCTTGTGCCACGCCCCTTTTTAAACCTTTAAAAGCAGCTTGCATTCGGTGGCATTCCCCCCCTTTTTACTCCTGATGACGATCGCTTGTGTTGTGATCGAAACGTCGTAGTTTTTATTTTATTTACTTACATTTTTTCTATCGACGTGACTTTACTGAAATAACCAAGAATATGAATTCCTGCAGTCACGAAAGTTTTAAGTCAAAAATATATAAAACTGTTGATGAGCACAGGCCCAAATGATCAAAATGCCAAGTGACCAGCAACAAGAAACACAATCAAAGTTGTAATAGATGACTAAACGATGTTTGATCGATACTCTTTGGTTCTTTCGGTAAAGTCACGTAGGTGAAAATAATAATAAAATAAAATAGAAAAGTGAAAACAACTAAATTAAATCACGTTTCGGGCGCAACACAAGCGTCCGTCATCAGGTGGAAACAACCACAGCAAAAACAGTTGCTGAAGTATGCCACAGAGATGGCTTTGACAAGGGTTATTATAAATGTTTGATCGAGCAAGGTTATTCAAATTTGAAGGAGGATGGGGGGGAAGGAGGAATGAGATGATGGAAAGGAATTCCAAAGCCAAGCAGTCCAAGGAAAGAAGCAGAAAGAAGGAAAGTTTTTGGACCTGCAGTGTTGGTGGTTCAACAAAGTACGAGTTGAACGAAACGGTCAGTCTGGTAGACCGACTCCTCGGCATGGGTGGAGGAATGGCCGAGCGAAGTTCACGGCGCAGTCTGCATGCATGTTGAACTTATTTCGCAACGTACGTAGCCAACCGTGCTTATCGGGAGCATCGCTACGACCAGTAAACCCTGGCAGTAGCGATAGAAGAGCGAAACGGAGACCACCGACCGCCGGCGTGCGAGCGAGCGGAGTGAATCGGTCATCAGTCGGCCCGACTTGCTTCAACGTCGCTTCGTGCGGCCGCTCACCGGCACGCAACGCATGCCCTCCCTTGTGGCGCAAACCCAAAGGTCGGGTTCCGGCAGCAGGCTTCTTGGGTCGTCTTCTGACCGAGCAGCAGCTCCTTGCTGCACACACCGGTCCTGGGGTCCACCTCTGTGTAGCACGCTCCCGAAGCTGTGGGGCAGGGGATTGCAAGTCAGTGCTATCTAAACAGATTTGGCATCGCGGTTACTGGCCCGGTGGCTCAGCGGTTAGAGGCAGTGGCTTGTGAATGGGAAGGTGGCGAGTTTTTCGAATCCGCGCGGTTGTTGACTCAACCCAACGTTTTTATGGGGTCGATAAAACGGTGACCACTTTTGTGGAGAAGTCAATAATTGGTCGTCCCACGTGAAAGGGAAGTCCGCACGAGCCGTCTCGGGGGGACAGGCGCTTCATTCTAGCCGCACTCCCAACCAAGACACGCACTCGCAGGACGCTTCGCCGCCAGAAGACCACCATGCCCCCCCTTCACACACTCTCTTTCCCTTCCCCCTCGAGCCTTCCAGGTTCCCTGTCCCTCCTCCTCTGCCTCCCATTCTACATTAATCAACTTCTCCCTTCCTTACCTGTCCCTAAACCCACTTTCCCCCAAATTGAACCTCTCAGCCAATCCCACGTCCCGCTTCCCAGCAACTGCGCCCTACCCAGCCAACCGTAGTTTATGAATGTATTACCCTACGGTGTCCTTACATAACAATTACATATAGACGCACTCGCTCCTGCCATGGGAATGAGGAATTGCCACCTCTGGCTCAGGTCTGTAAGCAGGAGATGCGCACCACCTCATTGCTCATTTGAGCAGGAAATCACTCGGACGTTTGACGATAACACGAGGCCAACTTTAATTAAACAATAAAACACGCAATTTATAGCGCGCACATATTGCACTGACCGTGAAATTGCGGCAATTGTCATGGGCAGTGCAATCAGTACGAACGACCACAGTAACTTGTTACGGCTTCACATAGCTACATGGTTAAACAAATCAAGTTGATTTGAGAACTTCAACAAGACGCCAGAGATATTCTAAGTTGCAAGTGACTTTGGTCACGAAAAATTACAAAAGTAATAACTTTAAATATCGCACAGCAATTAAGTCAATAGAAATCAAGGGGAAGAACATACACTTTACAGGAGAAATCTAAAATACTGTACAAACATCAGAATAGGTTTTCCTCTTTTTTTGGCAACAAAACAGGTGTTAAGATGTTAAAACACCAAACTGAAACCTTTTTACAAGGAATCATGTTTGCATTAACCACAATACTTGTGGTCAGAATGCAAACAAAAAACATGCTCTGATAATATATGCATTGTCTTTGAAACTGATTGGTCCACACCAGAAAGTGTACAAACATAATTATGAGTACAAACATACTGTCTAGTTCATGGAAAAGTCACCTTTGCAGCCAAGAGAAACGCTACCATCTAAACAGGAGTCAATTCTTGGACTGACTAACGATCCCACATCTTAAGGAACTCGCCCATTGTTTCAACCGCCATACCTACAGAGTCAAGGGTAATGAATTTGTGAATATCCTCAATAACAAATGAGCCTCCGAAATGTTGCCGATATTCCAGCGACATCACCACGGTCAGATTCCGCAGCTCCAGAGGGTCGGTGGATTTTTCTCCGGGTCCTCCGGTTTTTCGGGGGTTCCCTCCACGTTTAAAATCAACGTGCGTTTAGAGTATTTGGCTGCTATACATTTCCACGCGATAGGCCTCTTCGTTGAGCTATCATTTGTGGCCAGGTCGTTTCTGAAAAAGAGCTCAATAGCTCAGTGGGCCTTACCTGGTAAAATAAAACACATTCCTGCGGAGGGAGCTGGTAGGAACGTTGGGTTGCTCGGTCAATGGCCAGGGTCAACGGCGGCGTGGTGTATTCCGCAAATATGCCCGACTGTGAGGGCGGACACAAGCCGGCGTGAGTAGGTTAAACGTTGAGTTTTATAAGGGCACCACGGGGTGACCAGCCCCTCCCACCCCCCACCCAGCCCCACCCTCCCCACCCTCCCCACCCAGCCCCTCCCCACCCTCCCCACCCAGCCCCTCCCAACCCTCCCCTCCCCACCTAGCCCCACCCTCCCCACCCAGCCCCTCCCTCCCCACCCCAGCCCCTCCCCACCCTCCCCTCTCCACCCAGCCCCACCCCTCCCATTTTTGGATGCACGACGGACGGATAGACACAATAATCCCCTGTGGGCTGGTGTAACCAGGAGGTTCCTACCAGTAAAAAAAGTGTAGTTTATTCGTTTTTAGTTCTTACCGGGCTGTGCTGCTCCTGTGCTCACCAGGGCAGCTATCACGGGTAGCCACAGCCACGCAGCCTCCACGGTGAGCGACATGGCAGAGTGTGGCCCAGAGCCATCCAGTACCGACTCTTATCGGCTCGAAGCGCCGGTTTGTGATGGGGCTGTCACTCGCTCACTCAGCCTTGCAGTGCCAGCATCCTGTTTTTCTGCTCGTTGGGCATAAAACAAGAATGAAAGACACGAACAACAACAACAAGAAGAACGATTGTGCCTGTGAAAGGCCACAACATAATGGTGCAATGGAAATCTGATTTGTGCAAATCTTTATGAAACTGGAAGTGATGTTTAGTTCATGGTCGCCAAAACCGTTGCTTTCAAGGTCACTAATTTGCTGTCAGGATTGAGGTGTCATATCGTTATCATAGTTAGTCATGATCAGTCTGCTGCTGGGTGAAGGCCTCCACGAGCTGCCTCCATCTCTCAAGATCCGGCGATGCAATGAGCCACCTAGCACGTGAACGTGAGCTGATCTTCATTGCTCCATCTCCTCGACGGGTGCCCCACTGGACGCGTTCCATTCCTCGGCTGCCGGTCGATCACTGGCCACCGGCCCTTGTAGCGGAGTCTCCTGCCCAGCTTGTTTGATGAGATCAGAGTTGTCGGGGAAAGACGTCTGATGAGGAAAAGTCGACACTCAGAGGTGCTTTCCTCGGCCAAAACGGGGGCCTACTTTTCTCGATTTTAGAATTTCAGTTGCATGACTGAGTAAAGTGCTGTGGGTGGAGCGGTGGTGCAGTGGTTTGCACACTGCGCTGTCAACCCGGCAATCTGAGTGCAATTGCAAGCCACGGCTAACATCAGTGGGGCGTGATCTCTGAACCAGTACTGAGCCTCCTTGCCTTTCATCAACCCGCACAGATGGCTATAAGTATGGCCCGACAACCTCTCACGGCTGACACGGCATGGGGTAAGCTTTTATCCAGCAGTGGATTAACAAAGGGCTGTAGATTATTTTGTATTCCTACTATCCAACCGTGTCAACCAGAGCTGGGCTCTCCAATGATTTAAGTCGATCGATTACTCAACCGATTATCGATTCGGTCACTCGACTCATCAATTGGCTCACACAAAAATGAAGTTGAGTTAAATAAAGTCTCACTTCTGATCGCACACGTGTGTTGCTGGACGGGAGGTAATGGGCCCGAGTTATAGACCACGCACGACGTAGTTCATTTACAATTTTCTTAGGAATTCAATTGATTTTAAATTGACTCATTGTCCCTGGCCTAGTTTCAATGCACCCTGCCGATAGCTCTATATTTAAACATGAGCTATTTATTTAACCTTCAGGACTCCTCTGCTGCAGGGAACACAAGCCACACACACTGCACTCCGAACAGAGGAATTTACCCATGACCAGCTGGGAGCACATTAACGCCTTGCCATGTGGGTTACGCGGTCGTGTGCGACACAGTTTTGCCACAAAGGTGGTGCCTCCCACAATGTGATCTGTGCAGCACCGGTGGCACGTGAGCCATCTGCTAAATAGTCAATACACGTGTATGTGTGCGCACGTCTGTTCCTTGCAATACCAAGCAATGTGTAGCATTGTACGTACTAAAGGTATTAGAATCAAGAAAGCAGTATCTGCGTGTGTGTATATATGTATGAATGTATATGTTTAAATGATCACCTCCAATGTCAATCCACTGCTGTATGTATGTTGAACTTCTTTTGCACTACGTGACAACCCTTACTAGTTGGCTGTGTCGGGTGGTGGCGGGTTTAACGACACATTTATATATTTACGCGATCTGACCCAAAAAAAATACTACCTCTGTTAATTATATTGGTCACGAAGGCTTACGTGTTAAACTATATTTACTGTAACCGACATTGTTTACTGTAACCGACATTGTAAACCATCGGATTTATGAATCCTGAAATCTTTGATGTCGCTTAGATACAATATCTTTCTGGGGCTCACAATGAAGAAAAGCTGGTGGGACTTTCAGATTAAATATTGTTTAAATGTTGCTACGCGAGCGAGCAAAGTTTGGGAACTCAGGAATTTTGCTCTTTGGCTTTAGAGGCGCTGCGGCAGAAATCATGAGCCTTCGTAGTGAAGGTCAAATTATTTCCCCCAGGCTAAATAAGCACTGGGCGAGCCAGAGAGCGCAAGGGAAACCGGCGGAATTGGGATAAATGCCAACGAAGAAAATCATTGACGCTGCACTCGCTCTGCCGTGTTAACAAAACAGCACGTGTGAGGGTGACTGCAGTTGACCTCAAACACAAAGATCCCCCGTGTAGCCTTAAACAGATTGCTGGGGCAAGTGCTGTTCGCGAGCACCTATGAAGGTTGGCACGGTGGCACGACAGGGATTGGTGGCATGCACCACGCCCGGCCGCCTTTGTCAGATGCTCACTTGAGGCCGAGTGTGTCACCACTTATTTATTATTATTAATTCTAAACTGATATATTTATTGTAAACTTCCATAGTGCTGTGTGGTGCTGGCCATTTAACGTGTGTGGGCCTTTGGACCTGTGCTCAGCAAGTGTTTAAAAATAATCTCAAAAAGTAACGCGCAAGAGTCAATAAGCCGAAGTGAAACTCTCCTCGTGTGATCACGCGAGCAGTGGCTGAGTGGGGGTTTAAGAATTGCAATCACCACCAGTGGATTGCTGCTGCTGCTGCTTCAGCGAAGTGTTTGTTTTCAAGTTCCCATCATCATCGCCATCAGCAGCGATTCATTTCCACACGGCATCATTGTTAGAGCCCTCTTTGTGAGAAACACACTTCGCCTCCTATCGCCTTCACAGACTGCTGGAGCAAGTGCAGTTAGCGAGCACCTATTGAAGGCTGACACGGCACACCAAGGTGGGTGGCCAGCACCACACCGGGCCACCTTTGTCTCCCTGGTGACGATGTGTACTCATCGCAGCCGGTATTCAGTCGAGGCTGAGTCGACCCAGGGGAGGTCCAGGACCGGTTCAAAGATTCGTTACCGTGATTGCTAACGAGCTCAGATCGCCGGGTTCGTGCGCTAACCACTGCGCCACCACTCCCCCCCACCACCGATCAGCACGGTTGGCTACGTACGGTGCGAAAGAAGTTCGACACACACAAACACTCCCCCAGCTGCATGACAGCCAGCCACAGCAAGCGGAGAAGGCGTCCACGAAGCCACGGGCAGTGACCCGGCCCAGGGGACAGCGCCACTAATTGCAGAGGTTCACAATGCATGGGTCGCCTTCATCATTACCGCGAGTGTCATCACCAACATTCACGACGCGCCGTCTGCATCGCACTAAACGTTGAAATATCCCCATGAGCGAGAGGAGGCCATCGCGTGCCGGTATCAGGGTCCACATTTGTCAAATAAGCAAATTACTCGATTTGGGATTATTCTCCACAATGATCGCCCCCTCTACTTGTCAGACGAATGCCCCAGATCGCTCTTGCAAATGAGGACTCATCCTGACCTCTTGAGTAGACTAAACACAACTCTTGTTGAACCATTGGCCGAGTCGTCCTGAATGGCCCCGATCTCAAAAGGTCAGCAGGGTTCATCCTCGAATCGGTGACCACCAGAGCTTGCCAGTTCGTTCTCGGCATGGCGTTGTGCGGTGACCAGGGCATGGCAGTCAAGCTGGCTCGTTGTTATTCACCAATATCCATTTACTAATGCCTCGTTTGTTCGCACTTGGATGAGAGACTGCCTGAGAATGCCAGGTGTTATAGGCTTGGGTTGCGAGGTGGCCAGGAGATGGCAGTACGGTACAGCAATGGGCTCTTGAATCGATCTTTGCAGAGCTTTGAGCGTTATCCTCTCGTACGCATGAAGTCAAACACTCATGACCAGAATTGGCCAAACATCTCAACGCCATGACCATGAACACAACAGAACAAATCTCGAGAATCAACAAAGCTTTCCCGAGTAAATAATTGTCATTTTGTTTTAGAGTTCAAAAGATCTATTGTTGGAAGAAGCAGGCAAATATTTACATGTCACTTCTGTCATTTACACTGCCTTATAACACAATAGTGACCTCGCGATTTTGATAATGGCCCTTCTTTAAACTATAAGAGGGCAACTGAAATCCCACCTTAGACTGTAATATACATTAACATCTCATTTAACGTTGACACAAACAGTTTTGATTTATGTGTGCCCAGTCCGTCCGTGAACGCGTAATAGTGAGTGCGTAGCATTGAGACCACGTGGTTTTCCGGTCATTTCCCCTCCCCCCCCCCGATCCATGACAATCCTTGAGTTGTTTTCAGTAAAAACAAAAACTCTGAAACTGCTGCGAGGTTTAAATGGGGCCAGCAGGAAGTAAAACAAGCAAATGCCAGCTCACTTACGGGTATGTGTGCCATCAAAATTCGCCGACTCGTTCAAGAGAAACGCTGTTGTGTCCACGTCTCGTGGGTCAAAGGGAGTTGTCGGTATGCAGCGGTCAAGCGCTGCGCTCCAAACCCAGAACACCACGGGTTCGATTCGCACTTAGGGATATCAACACCAGTGACGATTATCTGAACCGGTCCTGGGCTTCCCCTAGGTCGACTCAGCCTCAAATGAGTACCTGGTTCGGTGTATACACATCGCTACTTGGGAGACAAAGGCGACCGGGCGTGGTGCTGGCCACCCATCCACCCCCTCGTGTGTCACAGTGCCGGCCTTCATAGGTGCTGCTACTCGTTAACAGCACTTGCCTCAACAGACTATTAAGGCTACACGGGGCGGGGAAACTTTATCTTTGTAAATAATGGTGGGGGGGGGGGGTCTCTGGATAGCTCAGTGGCGCTGCAAGTTACTCAACAGAGAACATTTCAAGTTTGATGTTTGCATCGTTTAACCAGGTGAGAACTGAAGAGGCGAGGATAATCTCATTCGCAGGACTGACCTGGGTCACGGCAAACAATTGCAACCGCGTAGAGACCAGGACAAGACCAACCGCATTACAGAATCAAATTGAAAACTGCCCAAAAAAATATCAATATTATATTACATGCATTTCCAGTGACAAAAAAAAAATAGTCGTCTCGAACAAATTCCTTAAAGAAAAATGTGACAATGTTTCCACACAGTCCACCCTCTACTGCAACACACACGTCGCAGTGACGCAACATGCCTCCCGAAGTGCCAGCAAAACAAAAAGATTTGACACAACATCGTCGCCTTAAGTAACACAGCACACAAGACGTGTGTGGACACCCCGCACCTGCGATTAGCACGTTCGGCTACGTGCGGCGTAAAAGAAGGTCAACATACATGCATATAAACTCCGTGTCGACCAGACCCACACAGTTGAAACTTCCGTAGCCCATAAACCACCTGGACGGCAATGCTTCGTTAATAATTAACCCTCTCCCCCACTGCCCTGGAGATGAATCCGTAGCTTTGCCACAAGAGGCTTTTGACAAGCAGCGAGTTGGAAGGAAGGAATTCTGTCGTCTGTTCTTCTGCGCTGCTGCTGCGGCCACTGCTGTTTGTTGCTGGCGTTTGTTGCTGGCGACACAGCTTGGTTCGAGCGGACAGCATCGCTCTGCTTCACGACTGCGCTCGAAGGTGAACGAGGGGGGGGGGGGGTTGAGACTTCGCACGGAGAGCGCCCGGCTGGAAGGGAGCGCAGAGGAATGGGAAGAGAGGCCCCCAGGTGCAGTGACCACGAGCAGCATCGTCGTAGTCGTCGTTTCTATGAGCTGTAACAAATTGGGGGGGGGGGGGGGGGGCACAATTCGATGACAAAATCAGGTCTTCGTCGACAAGTGTCGCATCGTCGAGTCTGCATCGACTTTCTCTTTGCGCCGTCTCGTGCATAGAGTTCTGACCGTTCCACAAGCCTCAGCGTGACGCTGCCGTGCCATTTGCGTTAATTGCACTTGGAAAGCACAATCACTGGGACCGTGCGTTAGGCAGCCGTGCGAGTCGGAGGTGCGCAACAAAACGTCAAGACGTTTGCTCAACGTCACGAGCACCACGACGGACACCGACCGATGACTCGACGCATCGTCGGTCCATCGCCTCGTGGCCTCCATCGCCTGTGCTCGGCTCAGACCCCACCCCGCCCCGTCCCGAGCGATGGCGCGTTCCGTGCGCACGCGGTGGCGCATCTCGCTCGGAGTCGCCGCGCTCTTCTCGCTGTGCGCCGCCGCCTGCTTGGCCGCGGGCGTCAAGGGCCACCTGCTGGGAGCTCTCGTTGACCCCGGATTCCGTCTCGACGTCACGGCGGGTGGCTTCTACTCGGGCGGGTTGGCCTCGCTCGCCGGCCCCGCGCTTCTCTGCTGCCTGGGCACCGACGCCTGCCGCAGGAGCCGCCGTGGCCGCCGCGGGAGGGAGGCGCGTGACCCCCGCGCCGCGCAGGGCCACGCGGCCGGAGGTGGCGCGTTCCTGCTGGGCGTCACGATGGTGACGATGGCCGTGCTGGCGGCATTCGTCGGCACCGTGCTGGACGGGGAGGCGTTCAGCAAGGCACTGGGCAAGTGGCGCGGTGGCGGTGGCGGCGGTGGTGGGGAGGGAGCGGTGGGGGCAGTCGTGAGGCTCGGTGGCTACGAGACGCGCGGCGTCGATTCAGAGAGGTCGTGGCGAGTGACTTTCGTCCGTTCGTGGTGGTATATCCACAGGGCCATGATTGATTACGATAATTAGTAACAATAATAACAACAATAATTTCCTTTGTTTATGCAGGAAATCCACAGGTCACAACACTTTTTTCGGAGGGCTCTCAATTGGGACGTTTGGCCACGAAATAGGCGCGTGACATATGGCAGGAAACCAGAGACCTTAGAGAAAGCCTACGCATCGGGGGCGGGGGGAGAGGTTACACGCAAAGCTGCACAGATGGATTCACGATTTATTTGTTTCGCTGCTATCGCCTGGCCAACTTGCAGCCCCAGCCTGCAGCACCCCTCTTATTCACAGCAGAGGTCGCAAACGGGTTTTGATTCCTTACCCGTACCCGGCCGCACCATGGTCGCAAACGGGTACCCGTACCCGGCCGTACCCGGTCGGGTACCGGCCGGGTACGGGTAGGGTACGGGTATCGGGTACCTGATTGCGACCTCTGGGATGAAGCCATGTTGCAGGCGCGGGTGGGTTGATTTTAGGAACTTGAATTGTGAGAAGAGACAAGACGTTGGGAAATGAGTGACAAACGGTTACTCACGGTCTACCCGTACCCGGCCGCACCAGGGTCGCAAACGTGTACCCGTACCCGGCCGGGTACGGGTAGCCGGGTATCGGGTAGGGTACGGGTATCGTGTACCCGGTTGCGACCTCTTATTCACAGTCATTCTACCATTCAAGTGCGTGCCGTCCTGTACCAAAGTGGCTTAACCCTGCTTCGCTTAGGAGCTATTGACGATATCGGGGCACGTTCAGAGTGATTTGGTAAAATCATTCGGCAAGTTCACGTACAGGCGAAAGATCAAGATACATTATTAAAATTAATCTAATCACGTTATGTGTTATCCTGCGGCACGCTACTGTAAGGGAGTCTTAGTAACTGTCATTTTGGTTAATAATTTGACCAAAGTGACCCCAGTTGCAGTGCATGCTCGTCAATGTGTGATTCATAAACTGACGACATTGCTCGTGAGTCAAGTCCAAAAACACGTGTTCGCCTTCTGGTGTCATCGGGCCCTACACCAATGGGGACTAGGCTCTAAAGAAAGCCGTCTCGGGTGTGGGCCAATCAACTTCAAGGACAGTGCATATTATCATCCTTATCAGAGTTGCTTCTTTTTGTTTGCTTTTTTGACTACTTGTGTTGTGGTCATTGCAAACATGATGCCTTGAATAAAGGTGTCAGTTTTGTACCAGTTAAAAGGGTAAAAACCTTCCATTATATTTTGCCACTGGTAAAAGAGATCTCATAGTGAACACGTGTTCAAGTTTTAGTGTTCGAACATTTCTAGTTTCAATAAAAAAAATTTCACGTGAAATTGGAGGCTTCCACAACATTGTGGCTCTCACTCAAGTTGGCTCATTCTGTTGGGTGCATTCTCATCTTTAAGGTTTAGCTTCAGTCGAATAAGCGTGTTAATTTTACATAGATAAGTGAATAAATGTTTGTTGACTTTGTAACTTTTCGATCTTGCTGTCGCAATATGTAATACAGTGATACCCCGATTTACGCCGTTTCACAAACACGTCGTCGCTTTGCCATTAACGCCGCGACCCGATTCGCGTCGTCGACACAATCGTCACCTCTCAGCCTTCGCCTCCACCTACCTCAGGCGGTCGGCTACCCGCGATTCCGGAGCCGCGTGCGAGCTCTGCAAAGGACTGCTGCTTCGTGTCCATTATTTGTCAATGACCCACCGTTTAGAATTCACGCACGATCGGCAGCTCTTGATATATATTCAAGTTTTTTGTTGACCGAATTCAACAACAAAAATGGCTCTTATTCTTCTTACTTTGGTTGCCGCCCCCCGGACCGACCCTGCAGAGCGCTTCGCTTTACGCCGTTTCGATATCCGTCGTCGCACCCATCGGGAACGCATACACCCCCCACCCACCCACCCACCGACGTAAACCGGGGGGTATTAGTGCACATGCTTAGGTCCTTGCCTCCCATGAATTATCTCTGGGCCACCTCGTAACCGTGCCTTGACGGGGCCCCTGCGCGCAGGCAAGTACGAGGAGGAGTGCACGCGCGGCGGTGGCGGCGGTGGCGGCGGTGGCGGCGGCTGGCGACGGGGCTGCGGCGCGCTCCACCGCTACACCACGGTGCTTGTCATCTCGGCCTCGCTCAACGGCATCGAGTGCCTCCTGGGCTTCGCGCTGCTCATCGCCACGCGCGAGTACAAGCTCGCCGAGGCACGGCGAGACCGGGACGACGGCTACGACGTCGGCGGCGGCGACGGCGGGAACGCCGCCGCGGATACGGAGAGCGGTGGCGGAAGTTCCATTCTCGCGGCCTTCCCGCCCTTCGGGTTCTACGTGAACCCCGCGGCGCTCGGTGGCAACGGTCGCGCGGGGCCGGACCGCGACGTGGCGCTGCCCGGGTACGCCGAGTCGTGTCGCCACGACGGCGACTGCGCGTCGTCGCCGTACAGCGCTCCCCCTCCCGCCTACAGCGACATCTTTCCGGGGAAGTGAGCTCAATGGTTAATTAGCCCACCTTCCCAACTCGCTTTGCTGTTCTTCCATCTCCCGGCCAGTTCAAAAGGCCCAACGTGCTTTCGAGTTTCACAAATCGCGCGTGTGGTCCACCGACCCTCCCCCCGCCAAAGCACTGAATGACGAAGACGGCGATGATGCTGTGCAGCGGCCACCCTGATGAATGCATTGTCGATGCATTGTACCGCGCCTCCGGTTAACACGGTTGCCCATGTATGGTGCAAAAGAAGCTCAACATAGAGAACAATATATGTACATACGTACCACTAAAGATCCTTTCCGATATCATTCGCAAACGGTAAGCGACTGCGTGCCGTCCTCACGGTCAAAATGATTACAAAAGAATGACCCGAAAATTACTCAAAACGCATGGAGCAACCGCCGTCCCGCATCTGCGAAAGCTTGGCAGGACCCTCTTGGAAAGGGTCGTGAGACTCGGCGATGCTCTCCTGGGTAAGCAAGCGTCAACGCCACCTGCAAGGGAGAGCAGCACCTTGGAGGGCAGGTGGTGACTTTTAGCAGTTTCAGGGTGTGGGCAGGAGGGAGTGATGGCCGAGTTGTTGAGGCAGCAATGGCACCGACCACGATGACCACCTTCGAGTCGAATCGCCCCTGAGGAGCTGCGTCAAATGGACTCACAGTCGAGAAAATCTGAGATCAAAAACAGCCGGATGAACCGAACACCTTTGATGTGATTTTATATTTTGATCGCAGTGTTATCATTTTGTTTTTTTCATTGGAGCTGTGCGATTGGGTAGAGACAGACAGTAATTATTCCCATTATGTACCTGGGAAAACCTCACCGTGCCTGAAAAGGTTTTACTCGATTTAAAGCTTTCGTGACTGCAGGGATTCATATTCTTGGTTCTTTCAGTAAAGTCACGTAGAAGGGAAATAATAAAATAATAAAAATAAAACATAATAAAGTTCTCACTTTTCTCTCTCTTTATTGTGTTTTATTTTTATTATTGTATTCTTTCCCTTCTACGTGACTTTACCGAAGGAACCAAGAATCTGAAGGGTTTTATTGAGGAAGATCCTGCATTGGGATATTTGTCCATGTCATTTTTCTGTAGCTTTTAGGATGCAATTGGAGCGCCCGCGGGGAAACCCCCGCTCCTTACGAGGGGGATAACAAAGCTCCACACAGATATATGGGAAGTATCTGCTTGACCACCATCTCATGGCCAAGTCAGCCCAAGCAGACAAAACGGCCTAAATTTACCACGCCTGTAGATCAGAGCCCTCAACAAAGATGAAACGCCATTGGAACCTCATTTGCCAGTAAAAAAAATAATTGTTTTTTTACCCTTTAATCTGGCAACAAAACTGACACCTTTTTTTACAAGGAGTCATGTTTGCATAGACCACAATACCTGCAGTCATAAAGGGTAAAAAACCAATTCTATATATATTTTTTACTGGCAAATGAGGTTCCAATGGTGTAAATGCTTACCCGAGCTCTCATACTCTGGTGGTGCATTGTCTTTGAATTGTGCGCCTTTTGGCGTCATCTGGTCCAACACCATGTGAGACTAGGCTCTAAGGAAAGCTGTCTCGGGTGTGGACCAATCAACTTCAAGGACAGTGCATTCATTATCAGAGTTATGTTTTTTGTTTGCATTATGACTGCAGGTATTGTGGTCTGTGCAAACATGACTCCTTGTAAAAAAGGTGTCAGTTTTGTTGCCAGATAAAAGGGTAAAAAAACAATTATCAAAGATGAAACGCTCAAACTCGCTCAGTTTTCATTGCGCACAGATTTGATTATCTAAAACTTTAAACGTCTGCCCTAAACGTTCACGTTAACAGTTTCATAAATATTACCTTGATTCACACCGCACACACACACGCACGAAATAACATTTCCATCTTGATTTTGTGCTGTACAAAATATACTTTATTAAAAGACATTATACTTGCACACTTTCCGATTAAATTCTGAGTGGGCGCGCGGCTTTAAGAACACCCAAGCGTGGAGAATGAGAGCTCCAACCAGGCCCGTAGTGGTAACCCTGCCTCTTTGTAAAACTCCACACACACAAACACGAAGATGCACCGAATCTCTCAAAAGTTCTGCTGCCCCATTATACGATTCCACTTCACGTAAATATTATAAAGTACAATAATATATATTTTTTAAAAGTACTATTACACTTCACGTAATATTATAAAATAAAGCATGAGAAATTTAAAATGTTTTCAAGTAAAGAATGCACACTTTCCTTTGTAAAACACAAGTGTATTTATCCTGGGCTCAGCTGGCCTCAATTTCCTAATACAATTTCTGCTTTTGAAGAAGTTATTGCTTAAACAATTCAACTGTCATTAATTCATCGGCTGGGTTTACACTTCCAAACAGGAGCCTTTATCTTGTTGGTTCTTTCGGTAAAGTCACGTAGAAGGGAAATTATAAAATTATAAAAATAAAACGTAATAAAATAATTCTCACGACGTTTCGGCCACAACGCAAGCAGCCGTCCTCAGGTGAAAGACAGACCTGTTCTTCACTGTCTTTCTGACAGACCTGTTCTTCACCTGAGGACGGCTGCTTGCGTTGTGGCCGAAACGTCGTGAGAATTGTATTTTATTATGTTTATTTTTATTATTTTATTCTTTCTCTTCTACGTGACTTTACCGAAAGAACCAAGAAGATGAATCCCTGCAGTCACGAAAGCTTTCAATCGAAATTTAGGAGCCTTTATCTTCGTTACTCCACTTCCCCATGGCAGATTTTGTCTCAATCTTCCCTCTCATCCTGTCCCATCTTGAGCCGATTCTTCACTGCACGGCTCCTTCCGTCAATTGAGTCAAGCGGCATCCTTCTCTTTCTGCCTCTTGGCCTCTTTCCCCAAACACGCAAACTTCCATCGCTTCCGTCGTCGGAGTTTTCACATCTTGGAAAGTGGCGAATTCACATCATTTTGTCCCCTTTATGGATTGTTCTAATTAAACGCCCGTCTCTCCTCCTGAACCTGCACCAGGTTATCCTTCCGTTCTCATTCACTCTCCTACAATGAGTTCGAGTAACAGAGGTATAAATATATATGTCCCGATCTCAAGTGAGAGAAACATATTCAATTCACGTGCAAGTTTGGATTATTTCCACGTCTGTGCTTTATGCTGTTAATACCTGTGACACCCCCGCATCCTACTTGAGACACAAACCTAATTCCCCACAAAGTAAATTAAGATGTCTTTTGGCAGCTCGTGATTTCGCGAGGGGGGCGGCGGGGGGGGGTGAGTAGTAATTCGTTTCCGATTGTCAACCCAGTGATCAGTCACCTTTGTGCCGGCTGGAGACGGATAATAGCAGGGTTGCACGCTCTCACGTCCCGACCGTCAGCCATCAAATAGTCAAGAAAGCGAAGACGGCATATCGGCCGCCAGTTATCCTGATACTTTCACTCCTTTTCAAGGCTGCTGAACGACACTCGGCCCTGTGTGCAAGGGCCTAAGCAAGGAACCCTTGCCTGGTCACTGCGGGTTCGGAGAAGGCAGG
Source organism: Lampetra fluviatilis (assembly GCF_964198595.1). NCBI lineage: Eukaryota > Metazoa > Chordata > Hyperoartia > Petromyzontiformes > Petromyzontidae > Lampetra > Lampetra fluviatilis. Next base: position 4,316,966 of record NC_136308.1, read on the forward strand.
CTGCATGCACGTCAGAGCATAGTACAGGAAAACAACATAGCCCCACAGCAGCCTATGCCCCACCTGTTTCACCTTTGGCGATCGCCCATCGTAGCGCTAAATCAGGATCAATTCTGCTTAGCATCTGACCGATTAGGGGTCGAAAGTATATTTGTAAACAATGGGATTGGCTGTCGATGCAACACTCTTAACAGGACAGGTCTTATATATTGGGACATGTTGGTGGATTCTATCCAGGAGTGACGTACTGGAGAAAACGGCACCGCCCAGAGAAGACCCACACACACACAGGCAAGGGGACAATACGCAGAAGATCCGCACAAATACATTCAAGGACCCACCGCTGTACCGGCATCTCCTGGTTACTTTGCAACTCAAGCCTGCGACATCTGGTGACCGACTATTTCAGGCTCAAATCTGCTTCGCTTCTGATATGATGAAATCGGGCACAATACAATGTGCCCCCCTCCCCTGCAGTGGCAGGCAGGAACGCTGACAGATCTGTTTCTCAGTCTTTCCTGCAACGGACTTTTCGCATTAAACCTTAGTCAGCAGCAATAAAAAAAACACCCTCCATTAAAAGAGGTTTTTGGGTTAGTTCAATAGGTATAAATGTGTCGTTAAACCTGCCACCACCCGACACAGCCAATTAGGTTTTCCACGTTAACAAAACACGCCAATTCGTTACTAGTACAACACACCGGTGTGTTGTCAGAGTAAACCCACAAGATTTACAATTCGAGTACGACGTTTCGACGGTAATTACAACCAGCATCATCAGGCGACAGCCAGATTTGTGGCGATTTTTTTTTTTTACTAATTGACCGTTTCGGGTGGTGGCGGGTTTAACGACACATTTACATCTACTCGATCTAACCCAAAAACCTCTTTTATGGATAATGTTGGTCGCGAAAGCGTCCGTGTTAAACTAGAAACACCCCGTTGGTATTTTAAACGAACCTGTTGTCCACCCGTATAAGTTCACGAGAGCAGCCATCACGTTACACATTAAACAAGGTTATGTATTCGTGCAATCGGTGCACGCGCCGCATAAACATACAGCGCTGTGGTTGGGACCCTTGGACCAACGACCGCCCCCCTACGTTGTCCTGCAACATTCCACATTTACTGGAATGTCGGGGGTCAACGTTGCACGAATGCGCTGCCCTGCCTACACAAATATCGATGTCACCATTTCCCCCTCTCTCCCAGCCCCCTCTCTACCCCCATTATTTTAGTTAAAACGAAACAATTTTTATTTTACCACGAAAGGTCCACATAGCTCTGTGGCTCTTTTTCGGAAGCGACCTGGCCACAAATGATAGTTCAACGAAGTGGCTTAATCACGTGGAAATGTATCGCAGCCAAATACTCTTAAACGCATGATTCTAAATGTGGAGGGAAAAACCGAAGAACCCGGAGAAAACCCCACGCGACCACGGGGAGAGAGAGACACGCAAACTCCAAATATGCAGGCGTCAGGGTTGGGATGGAACTCACGACCTCCTGTATATCAGGCGAGGGAGTTAACATCTCTTAGCCACCGTGGCACCCTTCATCTTTCCCCCCCGCGCTCCCCTCCCCACGTAAGCGTTCAGGTTCTCGCTCGCACGGTCCCCACGTGGGGTGGAGGCAGGGAGCCCCCCCCCCCCGGGTTTTCTCGTTTAGTTTCTACCCCCCCACCCCCCTTCACCCTCCACCCCACATCCCTCCACCCCACCCCCCACCCTTGTACTGTGACCGGTGCTTTGTACCGAGCTCGTGTTGAGTCGCAATAAAAAAAACGACTAAACATTGCCCCCGTTTCTTACGGTCGGTGACGAACGCCGCTGTGATCTTTCAGGATAGCCTGGGCCGACACTTTCATCCGGGGCGGACCCTGTCACAGGGTGAACGTGGAAATGGGGACGTACGCGTGTGTGTGCACCGATAAATCACGCGGTAAAATTTCCCGGCTGTGATAACTTAAATAAGTGGCGATGTGTAACTAGTAAGGAATTACTATTTTACCTTAAAGTAGTCAAATGTTTTAAGTTTTTTCGGTAAAGTCACGTAGGTAAAATAATAATAATAAAATAATAATAAATTAAATTTACTAAATTAAATCACGACGTTTCGTAGGCAACACAAGTCTCCGTCTGTGTTGCCTCCGAAACGTCGTGATTTAATTTAGATATTTTCATGTATTATTATTTTAATATTATTTTTTACCTACGTGACTTTACCGAAAAAACCTAAGAGTATGAATCCTTGCAGTCACCAAAGCTTCAAATCTAGAATTTGTCAAATGTCACCTTTTCGCTTTCTGGAATTTTACCAACAGAGCAAGGTTGCTGTGTGAGTTTTCGCGGTCGTGCTGCACGGCTCTCCGGCGTGTTTTCGGAGTCGCGTCGTGCGCCGTTCGGCGCGATATCCCGACGTTTCGCTCCCGCCACGCGCAACTTACAAGTCCCTGAGGAAGACTCCCAGAGCAACGTGAAGCGGAACGTTGGGGTTACAAAAAACCTGATACGCATCGGAGAGCAACAAATGTCTTTTTCAAGATAATTTCTCCATTGTTGCCTAAATATGGGGGTGAGAAGTCAAGCCAACAGAGCCTCACAGGGCACGGAGTGTGACTGGTGTTGCCGTGTTTCTGGTTCGGCAAGGCCTGGTTGCCAGTGGTCGTGAAAACGAGGCATAAGTGCACAGCAGTTAGCCGAGGGATGCATAAGGAATTAGGAGAGGGTGGGAGAAAGGACGAGTGCGGGACAAAGGAGTGGGGAGCAAAGGCTTGTGGGTAAAACCGGGAGTGCCGTCACCATTTTACGTAAGTTCTCACGTTCTTTTCTACGCTTTTGTTTACTTTAAGTAAAAACATTCGCCCTGGTCCAAAAAGCCACCAAAATAACAATAACAATGTATACATACTTTCAAGATACTTCCATGACAAAAACTAAATACATGGCTTTTAAAGTAAAACATCCATAAATCTGGTTGCAAATGTGCAAAGATTCAGTTAAATAAATCAACATCTTATATCATTCATACTTCTTTGATCAGGTCATGTCATTCCCTTTGGAACTTCAGTATGAAAACAATATAATTTTAGACAAACACCTGCATTCAACTGGGATTCAGGCAGCATCATCATATGTTGCTCTGATTACAATTTCCAAGATTCAGAAACTTCCCAGCCGTAGTCGACAACTGAACCTGCTCAAATTTGATGTCCCTCCTCCGTGAGAGACCATCTACACGCCACTTTGATGAGACCTTCCCATCTTGAAATGGAAGCTTTCTGGATTTGGAATGGCTCACAATGTATCGGGGGGGGGGGAAACAATAAAAACGTCCTTCTGGAATTTGACGAAACAAACCGATCGGCCAGCTGGATTTCTGGTGCGGCTCGCGCGGCTGGCCTTGCCACGGCGTCCCCGACAAAAAAATGTCCGGCTGGCCGGCGTCAGCCGAGGTCACAGCTCTTCGTGCCGTCTCTGGGCGGGCCACCTGGGGTGGTGGAGGACCTTGTCTGCCGCCAGAATGACCATGCGCATGAACTCGGCTACGTCAAACGAGTAGTTGGTGAACTTCGGGTGCTCCCCCATGGTAGGGTGGTGGCCCTGGAAGGAAATGAAAACAACAGCACAAAAGCGTTGAACTTCTCAACCGATTCCTGCGGACCGGCGTGGGATGCAGACGGCCCGGGAAGGCTTTAATCCAGCAGTGGATGATGACGATGATGAATTGTAAAGGCTGCCTTCGCGAGTCTGACACAGCCAAACACTTCCCATCCAGACGCCTAACCAAGCTCAACCCTACTTAGTTTCCAAGCCGAGCCGAGAGCGGGCGCACGAGTGGCTGAGACTCACCTTGTCCTGCGGGAACACCAAGCTCTCCTTCATCCAGGTCATGTAGTGCACACCGCGCAGGTTAGCCAGGTCCATGTAGCAGTGGCGGTCGTCGCAGTTGTGGCTGGGTGGGACCACGAGGCATGGGGTTAGCTCGGCAAAGCTCTCTCACCTGCGCAGTAACACGTACATTACTCCTGTCTCAAACACCCAAGTGGTTTATGTAGGCACTTAAAAAACCCATCCTGTTCTAACAAACTGCATCTGTTTTAGTTCGTTCTCACAGCCCCCTCTCGTGTGTTATGCATATTACTGCCCAATGCACAGAGTCCTCTGTATGTGTGTATGTTGAACATCTTTCGCACCGCATGTAGCCAACCGTGCTAATTGGAAGTGTGGAGGTGGGGGGGGATAATAAAATCTACGACCTCCGCATTGTCACCTCCTGCGTGTGTCTGTGAGGTACACTGATCGCGGAGTAGCTGGAAACAGTAGCAACTGTGTACAAAGACGAGAGTAGAATAAATAAGTAATAATAATATTTCGATTCAGATGGATGGTTTATTTCAGCAGCAAGGGCCCTGTTTCATGGGTGTCCTGCGATGGTACACAATAAGACGACACAAGCTCCCTGCCTTATAAAAGACAATCAAAAACATTTACTTGCTGGGTACAGTGACATACCCCTCTAAACCAAATTGGTGGATCACACGGCCGTGTTTTTTGTGTGTGCGTGTGTGTGTGTGTTCACCCGGGGGTTGTGGGGAGCGGTAGTGTAGCGGTTAGCGCGCTGCGCTATGAACCTGGCGACCCGGGTTCGATTCCCGCTCACGGCTAACACCAGTGACGATTATCTGAACCGGTCCTGGGCTTCTCCTAGGTCGACTCAGCCTTAAATGAGTACCTGGTGCGGTGTGCAAACATCGCCACTGGGGAGACAAAGGCGGTCGGGTGTGGTGCTGGCCACCCACCCCCTCGTGTACCGTTCCGGCCTTCATAGGTGCTCGCTAACAGCACTTGCCCCTACAGTCTGTTAAGGCTATATGGGGGATCTTTGTTCACCCGGGGTAGGGCTCACCGAGCTAGACAGGAAGTATAACAGCAAACAATTATAAAATAATAATATAAAAAATAATACTCTACCACCACCTACGGCTGCAGTGCCTGAGAACACAGCAATGGCTGTTAAGACGGTACCGGGCAAGCAAATTAAACTACACAGTGGGCAACGTGAACGAAGCTATAAATGTAGTGAAACTGGCAAACCAGCTGGGCTTCGGCGTGGCCACGAGATGGCAGGGGAGCATGATGGTTTGTGAACCGGATTTTACGAAGCCTCTTTCTGGGTAACTCTGGTTTTCTCCCAAATACAAATGCTCCTTCAAGAGAAAGTGGCCAAACATTCCAACTCAGCATCCCCCTGAAAGGGACTACTGGTACTCACTAATGCTCTCCTACGTAAAAACAGTGGCAGATGCGTGTTTTTGTAATTATTTGTGTTAAAACCTGGAATGGCAGTTTTTTTTTAAATCTAGGTGACAACAATCAGAATCTAGAACTTAACTCAAGTACTCTTCAACGCTTCCCAACCGTTCAAGAAATCTCAAGTTTTCGTGCACTTTATTCAACCAGGAGATGAAATAGGTGGCCATGCGTGCGGGGCTACGGGGAACTCACAGCTCGAAGACCACAGCCCAGTCGGGGAGGAAGAGCAGGTGGGTGAGGCCAGCGCCGTGCATGCCGATGAAGATGTCCGAGTTGTGCGTGACCTTGAGCTGATCGACAAACCCAATCTGCCTGCGGCGCACCGCAGCAGCAGCAGCAGCAGCACAACGAACGGACGAATGAATAAAAGATGACAAGATCATTAAGCGAGCGATCACTAGGAGCTACGATAGCTGGAGGATGCAGGGTCGGGGCGGTGGGACCTGACGGTAATACGAGCGTCACGCGAGTGGAGGGGGACTCGCGCTGTCGGCGGAAGGTGGTGGATATCGCTCTGCCGCATGGAACAAAACTGTTGTAGTTCAATCGGCGGCCGTCGCGCGGTGAGCATGGGCTCCTGGCAGAGGTCGCAATCGGGTACCCGATACCCGTACTCTACCCGATACCCGGCTACCCGTACCCAGCTGGGTACGGGTACCCGTTTGCGACCCTGGTGCGGCTGGGTACGGGTAGGCCGTGAGTCACTGGTGTGTAACTGTTTGTCACTCATTTCCCAACGTCTTGTCTCAACCTACCCACGCCTGCAACATGGCTTCATCCCAGAGGTCGCAATCAGGTACCCGATACCCGTACCCTACCCGTACCCATACCCTACCCGTACCCGTACCCGGCCGGGTACGGGTAGGGTACGGGTACGGCCGGGTACAGGTACGGGTACCCGTTTGCGACCCTGGTGCGGCCGGGTACGGGTAAGGAATCAAAACCCGTTTGCGACCTCTGGCTCCTGGTGCAGGGAATGAAATGGGAAATGGGATCCCCCCCATCCACCTTCTCGCCTCTTCGTACCCCCTGGCCTGTTGGCCCCAGTGCAGTTGCACCGCCTGCACACCCGATGGCTACGCCAACGAGTTAATACAATACAAGTTGAAATCACAACTTCTAAATATGACTGCATGTCAACAATACTCCTTATAGAAACAGCGAACAGATTTATCTTACAAACAGGAAGGTCTTGAGACTGGGTGATTGGCCACTGACATAAGACGATCGCGCGAGACGAGATGTCGCTCTCAAGCGTGACTGCGTGACACAGGTAAATAACCCATCCTGCCACGAGGCTGGTCTCCGTGAGTCTGCGTGAGCCTGCAGGATTTTATACATCAGTCCTTGTACGCACAGAAATATCAACTGGCACGACGTAAAGTTTTAGCCGCAATATTTGTTCAACGCTGGCAAAAGAGCTCCTTGTAAATGACGTTACTCTGTATAAAAATTTAACTCAATATTATTATTAATATACGTGCCTTGCAATCAATGGGTCATTTACGTGTTGCCGATACAAAACGATGCCCCGTGTCGCGGGAAAGCGGCTCACCTGCTGTTGAAGTCCACGAGCCGAACCTCCAGCCAGGACACCGTCTTCATGGCCTTGATGAGCTGCCGGTGACAATCGCAGCAATCAATCGGGCTACTGGCATCGTCTGGGGTGGCAGTCCGATGCCACAGTGATAAGACTCTCGCCTGGTAGACAGAAGGTCATGGGTTCTATCCCGACCCCGATGCCTGCTGTATATTCGGAGTTTGTATGTCTCTCCTTGTGGTGGCGTGGACTTTTCTCCGGGTCCTCCGGTTTTTCCCTCCACATTTAGAAATGTGTGTTTAGAATATTTTGCTGTTATACATTTCCACGTGATTAGCCACTTCGTTGAGCTGTCATTTGTGGCCAGGTCGCTTCTGAAAAAGAGCTACGTAGCTCAGTGGGCCTTACTTGGTATAAATAAAAATAGTTTAGCTTAATAAACTCGAAAGCTCTTTGTGTGTGCAGTTTGTATGCTCTCCCCCTGTTCTGAATGAGTTTCGTCTGGGTTCGTAAAATGCATCTGGTATTGGGCCAAACATCCCAACGTGGCAAAAATGACCTGAAAAATACTGACTTGGGATGACACACTGCAACATCAGCCAAAAACTGTGAAAGTGCAGCAATGTGTTACTCCAAGTCAGTAAACAGCCGCATCCACAGATTTTCACAGAACCACTGGTATGTAATTTATTGACCCCAGAGGGATGATAGGCTCGGAGGTACGGGACTTTCTCACGTGTAAAAAAAAAAACACATGTTTCCCGCATGAAAGGCCAAACTAAATATGGTGGGATTTGCTTTTGCAGTCTTTGGCGACGAGACTGAGACCATTAACTCGCACCATTTGAGAGTGTTGTATAGTCATGCGTGGTTGAAACTCAAGATTCGAATCCGTGATCTCAGCAGTGGTGGCTCAGTGCTCTGACCCCTGAACCAACCAACCCTTCTCCAATTCAACGCATTTGTACCGTAGGTGACATTCTCACAAAATGCATTACCTCGCTCATCTCACTTGCAGTAATGCAATATTTATACTGGTAGGAACCTCCTGGTTACACCAGCCCACAGGGGATTATTGTGTCCGTTGTGCAGGGAGGGGCTGGGTGGGGAGGGGCTGGGTGGGGAGGGTGGGGCTGGGTGGGGAGGGGCTGGGTGGGGAGGGTGGGGCTGGGTGGGGGGTGGGAGGGTGGCTGGGTTGGGAGGGGCTGGTCACCCCGTGATGCCCTTATAAAACTCAACGTTTAACCTACTCACGCCGGCTTGTGCCCGCCCTCACAGTTGGCCATATTTGCAGAATACACCACGCCGCCGTTGACCCTGGCCATTGACCGAGCAACCCAACGTTCCTACCAGCTCCCTCCGCAGGAATGTGTTATCTTGGTCACCCATCCAAGTAATGTATGGATGTGTGTTAAACGTCCTTCGCACCGTACGTAACCAACCATGCTAATCGGAGGTGCGAACACAGCCCGGCCTTTCTTAGCCTCTGTGACCCGACGAAGTCAGGCCACAGAGCTGTAGACACGACTGCCAGTGGGTCGTGCGTCAGTGTGTGTGTGTGTGTTCATGAGCGAGTCCACATCGTCAGGGTAGCCTCACCTCGTCCTGGTTGAGGATGCGGCGGAACTGTGTGCTGCGTGCGAGAAGCGTCACGCGCACCTTGTCAGCCTGCAGCCGCCACTCACGCGCAGCACAAAGACAAAGGTCCCCCCCCCGTGTAGTTTCGATTGCAGACTGTTGGGGAAAGTGCTGTTAGCGACCACCTATGAAGGCAGGCACGGCACACGAGGAGGTGGGTGGCCAGCACCACACCCGGATGTCTTTTTCTCCCTAGCGGTAATGTTTACACATTGGACCAGGTGCTCATTCGAGGCCGAGTCAACCTAGGGGAGGCCCAGGACTGGTTTAGATAATCGTCACTGGTGGTGTCCGTAAGTGGAAATCGAACCTGGGCGGCCGGGTTCATAGCGCAGCGTGCTAACCGCTACACTACCACTCCCCACACTCCCCAGCATACGACGCACACACACACACAGCGCACTGCGGTGATTAATGTGGTTGGCACACGACTCCCCCCAATCACGTGCTGTCAAAGCAACAGTGGGTGGTAGGCGACGTAACGATGCACTGGATCATCAACTGAAGCCCAATGGAGAGACAAAGCCTTTGGCCGGTGAATGAGGAATTTCCATCACCGGCTCAGGGCCAACAAATGAAGATTCATACGACTCCGTTACTTGTTTTGACAGGGAGACACTTTTAACTTTTCAATGCATGCCACGGCTGAGCGCCCTCTTTGCCGATCTGGGAGAGATCCCTCTGGGCCAAACCGCTTGCAGGGCAACATCGGCCTTGTACAAAGCACGCGTCGTGTGTCGTGCGTCATGTGTCATGTGTCGTGCGTTATGTGTCATGTGTCGTGTGCTGTGCATCAGGTATTGTGCGTCGTGTGTTGTACGTCGTGCGTCATGTGTCGTGTTTGTTGTGTGTCATGTGTCGCACGTCGTGTGTTGTGCGTCGGTGCGTCGTGTTGTGCATCGTGTGTCATGTGACGTGTGTGCGCGGTGATTCGCCGCGGGTTCCTCCGGGGACCTTGGGCCACTCCTGCGGGACGCGGAGACGGTGCAGCACGTGCTGGGAGAAGGCCCGGAAGAGCCCCGTGCCTGAGCAGGTGGGAACCTGCACGCAGACGCCCTGGGGTCAACGGCCACTCGCTCCCCCACCTGTCGTCTGGTTAGCAGGCACTCCGCCGTTTAAGAGATGTTTGTATTGTGACGTCCTGGTTTCTGACCGGAGATGTTCGAGGCTGAAAAACGTCGAATCCAACAGCCGCTCCATCTCGGTTGTGAGAACTGCTCCTCGACTGGCCCGCGAGCTAATAATGGTAACGATTGGCGCGTCGTCACACGCCGCTTGCACGCGTCACAACTTCACGTGAACTGTGCGCTGAACTTTCTTTCGCGCCGTACGTAGCCAACCGGAAGGTGTCTCACGGGTCGGGCTCGCTTGTGTTTGGCTATGCCTGGGTGTGGTGGAGCGCTTCACGACAAAAATGTGGCAAGATCAAAAATCGATTATGAATCATATTGCCTGCTAAAAAAAGACCATATTGCTTATTCGATTAAAAAGGGAATTGTAAAATCGACAGTTTCTGTTGCGTGCGTGGGGACCACCATGCACAAACACGGCACTGTAGGCTGCTGCTGCGAGGAATTATTAGCAGAGAGCAGTGCGGCACAATCCACCGTCAGTACTCTACTGTATTGTACCGTGCTCCAATGTCGACGTGCCACACGCCTCCACCAACCCGCACTGACCCCGTGCGGTAAAGTACGGCCGAACAACCTCCACAGACAGCGTGGGAAGGGCCCGCCCGCCCGCCCTCCCTCCCCATCTAGCAGTGGATTAACAACAGGGACGCGGATGTGCATGTTTGTGTGTGTGTGCATTATCTCGGCCGTGTGCGTGCGCTCACGAGGGGGGTGTTGTAGAAGAGGCCGTAGCGCATCCTGGGCAGCAGCGGGAAGATGGCCTCCCTGAAGCACACCTGCGCACGGCCACGGGGACAAGGGCACGAGATGCCACTCGCACTCGCACCGCCGCGGTGGCTAGGAGATGTTATCTCCCTCGCCTGGTATACAGGAAGTCGTGGGTTCGATCCCGACCCTGACGCCTGCTGCTGTATATTTGGAGTTTGCGTGTCTCTCTCTCTCTCCCCGTGGTCGTGTGGATTTTTTTCCGGGTCCTCCGGTTTTTCCCTCCACATTTAGAATCAATAACACGCGAGTATTTGGCTGCGATAAATTTCCACGTGATAAGCCACTTCGTTGAGCTATTATTTGTGATGGGCAGGTCGCTCCTGAAACTGAGCTACACAGCTCAGTGGGCCTTATCTAGTAAATAAACATTTTACTTGGGCTGCTTCAAACAAAAACAACCGGAAAATATCTCTTCTACAATGACAATGGGCGGATGGACTAAAGTGCAAACTGCTTCGTATTTTTGTTTGCATTTGTGCAAACAAACTCTTGTCTATAAACAGCCGATTGTCCGTAGACTTTTTTTTCTTCTTCTTCTGTGTACTAGAAGAAAATAAGAGACAGTTGTCTTATTCATGCTCTTCTCATAAATCCTCCTGTCCTCGGAGACCTAAAGGTAATCTGGTATTTTTAAATGTAATAATTCTCTAAGATTTTAAGAATATTCTGGCAAAATAATTGCATCAATAGGAGCCCAAATGAAAAAGTAAATCGAGCAATATTAAATTACCCGGATTTGTCTTCTGTATTTGTTACTCCCACCTCAAACTTAATTTGGAGCTTTCGTGACTGCAGGAATTACTCTTTGGTACTTTCGGTAAAGTCACGGTATAAAGAGAAAATAACAAATTAAATAATAGCATAACAATTAGGTAGGGTGTTGACTGTTATGTTAGCCGACTCTCTGTGTTGTATTGCATGATATTTCTAAGTTTACTATGCTTATTTTCTCTTTCATTTATACCTGATGACGATTGCTTGTGTTGCAATCGAAACGTCGTATGCTATTATTCAGCGAATATGGATAAAGCGTATGGGTTGACAGATGTGCAGGAGGGTTGTTTAAAGATACTTCACCATGCTCGGGAGTGTGGGTTGGTGAAGAGGGGAGTGCCAGGGCTGGTTCCGATATCACTCGAAATATGAAAATTATCATTATCACTCACCGCACCTTACTGCAAAAATGTATTTTTTCACAATACGGATACTCCTCTACTTACAAACATGTTAGGTTCCAGAGGTCTTACTCTTAGGTTTTTTCGGTAAAGTCACGTAGGTAAAAATAAAAAAATTGAATAATAATAAATGAAACTAAATCAATGATTGTGATTTAATTGATTTATTTTCATTTATTATTATTATTTTGTACCTACGTGACTTTACCGAAAAAACCTAAGAGTATGAATCCTTGCAGTCACGAAAGCTTCAAATCTAGAATTCCAGAGGTCTGTTCGTAAGTCGATTTGTTCGTAAGTCAAACTTTGCTCCTATCGATTCCAAACGTGTTGTACGGCGTGTACACTAAACACGGAGAACGGCTTTAAAAGTTGTATAATCTCCTGTAGAAGTAGATGCCAACTGCTTCTTCACGTTCTGAAGATGTTGATGCAACCACCGCCATCTATCGTGCGGTGGTGGAACTTACGACTCTAGATCCGAACAGGCAACTGGACAAGGTTTGTTAGAGTCTCTGAAAGTTCGTAAGTCGAGGAGTCCCTGTATCGTTATACTTCTGACGATGCCGTTAGCGCTGACCACCGTGACCCCAGCGCGAGGCGTGTACCCGCTTCTGGTCGTAGTCCTTGAGGTGGGTGATGTTGAAGTTGGTGAAGGCACTCCAGGTGTCGCTGAAAAGGTCTCCATAGCCATAGAAACTCTTCAAGAGCACACGCACACACACACACATTCACAGAGTTGCATCAAGATTCCCCGTGGGGACTAAGGTGCTGGCACAACATGCGAGGGCAGTGGTTGTGTGGCCAGCGCCATCCACGACAAAAATTGTCTTCCCAGTACAACAGGAACTCAGTTCAAGGCTGTGCTGTACGTGCAGATGTTGAACTTCTTTCGCACCGTACGTAGCCAACCGTGCTGATCGGAAGTGACAAGATTAAAGCGGGCAGCGGGGGGTCGCGGCCGTGCGCTCACCGTGTCCCACATGACGATGTTGACGTCCTGCGAGAAGGAGCCGTTGATGTGCTGCGAGATGTATAGGTTGACGAAGTCGCAGAAGTGGTGGTACATGTTGACTCCTGTGGGCAGCGCGCGCATTCACAGTGTGCAGATTAATTTTGGCCGCTGTGAATTTCCACACGCGATAAGCCACTTTTTGTTGGGCTATCATTTGTGTGACGGGTGGCTTACGAACAATAAGTTAATAGCTCGGTGGGCTTTATCTGGAAAGATGGTTTAGTTTTATATGTTTTTAAGTCATTAATTTACCTTTCCTTTACTTTGAATCGAAATTTGTGCTCCTATCGTGTTTTTTTTATGTTTTTTTATTATTTGTAAAGTTCTGACCCGGCCCTGCTGGACATCTGTGAAGAAAGAGCTTCAGAGCTCATCGGATTCCTCCTCCAGTACAAATAAATATTCTGATTCTCATAGGCCGCAAAACGATGCAACAAAGTTGCAAAACGGATGATATGAGCATCGTGGACATTTGGATGTGTCGTCAGCCCCGTAGCATTAAAGAGGCTGGAGGGGGAGGCCTGAGCCCCCTCCAGCCCCCTCCAGCTAAATGCAGAGGGGGCCACCTTTTAAATTATGTTTTTACGGTCGAGTCAAAAAATGTCGGTACAAAGTTTCACAGCATTACATGACAGGCGCCGCTTGCTATATCTCATTGCGCAGGGGGAGAAAGCTTGAGCAGAATGCATAAGGACAGCGCAGATCAAACTGCTCCGGATTTCATTCTCGAGGTTTGTTCAACATTAGCACCTCCGATGAGCACGGTTGGCTACATACGGTGCGAAATCAATTAAAAATACCGTTCATACATACACACATACATCAACAACAACAACCGCCATTCGCCACTAAGTGGCGGTGACGTCACCACGACGCTTGTGCCAGGCCATGTGCACATACATACACACATACACACACACATACAAAGACACAAAGAGCCCCTGTATAGCCTTAACAAACTGTAGGGGCAAGTGCTGTTAGCGAGCACCTATAAAGGCCAGCACGGCAAACGAGGGGGTGGGTGGCCAACACCACGCCCGGCCACCTTTGTCTGCCTAGTGACAATGTTTACATATCGCACCAGGTACTCATTTGAGGCTGAGTCGACCTAGGGGAGGACCAGGACCGGTTCAGATAATCGTCACTGGTGTTGGCCTTATGCGAGAATACACACACACATACACACACATACACACACACATATACACACGTACATACACACGTACATACACACGTACATACACACGTACATACACACATACACACGTACATACACACATACACACGACTATGTCAGGCCGTCCCTCAGTGTTTATCAGAATCAGGACTGGAGCAGGGGGTCGACAACCAAAATAACAAGGACCATTTTTTGTTCGAATTCGGTAAATAAAAACCTCAATATTTCAAGATCCGCACAGCATTGTGGTGAATTCGAGACGGCGGTCCTCAAATAAAGACGTCACGGCGCAGCCCTTGAAGAGCCGCACGCGGCACCGGAGCCGCAGGTTGCCGACGCCCCCCCTGGGCAAGAGGAATGCGACACGATGGGGGCCGCTTTGCCGAGCACCTGCGTCGAGCTTCATGAAGTAAGTCGGCGTCTCCACCACCAGGTCGCAGCGGCCGCTCTCCTCGGGCTGCCGCTCCAGCTGCGTGAAGCTCTGCAACTCCGCAAACCTGGGGTGGGGTGGGTGGGGGGGGGCAGAGACACCGGCACGAGGAGACGTTAAGCCAGGGTTTTGATTTGTGCACGGGAGATGTTCTGGGTTGCTCGTAGACTGGGGTTGGCCCTTGTGTAAGGGTGTCTGACGCCCGGCACGCGGGCCAGACCGGGCCCCCCAAGCCCCTTCCCCCCGGCCTGCCACGTGTTTCAATATTAGTGACTTTTTTATGAAAATTTAACTTTTTAAAGATTCTACCTAAATTCAACCTGAATTCAAACCAGAAATTGATATGGGGGATTTGCCACGCCCGATGCAGTGGTCCAAACAAAGCGGTGTCAGGCATCAGGAAGCAAGCAGCCACAGCACTCAGTGAGTAGCTTTACATATAATTCGATTGATTACGTGGGTGGTTAATGTGAAATTAGCCATCGTTTTTTGTACAGCCGATGTTCGGTGAATGAATACCGTGTTATTATGCTTTTCATTTCCACGTGTGGCCCGTGGAAGCTGCATTTGAATCCAAACTGGACCGCTGTCCGACTGGAGAGGGAGAGATGAGTCCTAATTTAGGCGATGTGCTGGGCGTGGAAACATTTTCGCTGGCTGAGGTGGGATAAAATTAAGCCCCCCAAGTGCCTGGTTTTGATGCTTTACCACTTCCTATTTACCAGAGGTTTTTTGGGTTAGATCGCGTAAATATAAATGTGTCGTTAAACCCGCCGCCACCCAAGAAAGCCAATTAGTAAGGTTTGCAACGTAATAAGAACGTGCCAATTCGTCACTAGTACAGCACACCGGTGTGTTGGAGACCAAATCCATAACATTTACAATCTGAGTACGACGTTTCGCCAGTAATTACCACCAGCAATATCAGGCGGCAACCAGATTTGTGGATACATCCTCCAGTTTCGTTCCTTAAATAGAGGGGTAGATGTGATGACGTCACTTGTGAGTCCTTCACGTGCTTAGTGTGGGGGGGGGATTAATGAATGCATATAAATTACAATCTTACTAATTGGCTGGTACGGGTGGTGGCAGGTTTAACGACACATTTATATTTTCGCGATCTAACCCAGAAAAACCTGTATTACGGATGATATTGGTCGCGAAAGCCTACGTGTTAAACCGTTCCTATTTATCAATATTGTAGCAGAGTTGAGCGTGGTGAGTACTTGGATTGGAAATTTGCCTGTGAACAGGTGTTATAGGCTTGCAGGACGAGGTGGTAAACAAACAGCAGAGCAACAACACATTATTACTTGTTGCAAAGAATATAAATTGTTTGAAGGTGGTGTTGCATCAGCACCGATGCAAATTATTAAATGAAAGCAGTCGTCGTCATACATATATTTTCAGCCGAATGGTTCCCGGTTACTCGCGAGCGGTGTTCCATTTATACAAACTACTGGGAGTACCGACGGGGAAGTTGGTAGGGCTGGGGGACCGGTATTTGGGTGGAGGTTTGGGGTTTGGAGGTTGCGCAAGAGGGAGGCGAGGTGTGGAAAGTTTCGTTTCACTCTGAGGGCTTCGGCCTTGCAGCGGAGGTGGCTTTCGGGGGTTATTAATGAATGGCAACCATTGATGAATTATTCATGAGCATGCGTTGGCAGCCGGGGTTTTTTGGCGATGGGTTCTTGAATCTGTATGGGCAGACGCTTCAGGGTTTTCGCCCCGGGTCTCTGGCTTCCTCTCTCAACTCTCCTGCTCGAGCCAAACACTCGCGAGTAGAACAAACAAACATCCGCAAGGCAGGACTCTCCCGAAAGCGAGTCTTGTGACTCGGCGAGGCCTTCCTGTGGGGAAAAAAAAAGATTCTTGTTTGTTTCTACAATACAGAGACTCCTCTACTTACGAACGAGATTGGTTCCAGAGGTCTGTTCGTAAGTCGATTTTGTTCGCGAGTCCAACTTTACTGCTGTCGATTCCAAACATGTTGTACGGCATGTACACTAAACACGGGGAATGGATTTAAGAGTTACGTAATATCCGGTAGATGTAGATGCCACTGGTTTTTTGTGTTCTGCAAATGTAGATGCCACGACCGCCATCTATTACGCGGCGATTGAACTTACGACTCTCGGTCCGAACAGGCAAATGGACACACGGACAGGTTTGTTCGTATATGTCTGAAAGTTCATAAGTCAAATGTTCACAGCTCGAGGAGTCCCTTTAGTTTTTGTTGGTATCGTGTTGTAGCCGCGAGGTGAAGAAGTGTCCGCTCAGATCGAACGCAGTCACCTCTGGTGCATCTCTTTGACACGCTCTGAATAAAAGCGTGACGAGCTTGGCTTCCAGACTTAACGAATGGGCTTTGCGTATGTCCAAGTATGGATGAATGCAAGTATGTTGAACTTCTTTCGCACCGTAGACTCTACATATATTGAGGAGCTACTACTGTGTGTTATCTTGGTGTGGTCTGGGACTGTTTTGTTGTTGATGTTATTGTTGCCTTTGCTAAATCGGACTTGCATAATTAAGTAACGTTTGATTTATTTATAGTTAGCGACTTGCTTACCATTATCTCTATTTTGCACTCCTGTCGCTTGCTGTTGTGACTCGCCCGACCCACCCCCACACCGGACACGTGGGGGAAAAAAGATCTCTCACAGCTGGACCAAAATTCCTCCTCCGGAACCCAGATTCCCCCCCCTCCGCTCCCCCACCGATTCCAATTCTGGCGGGGGCCGGACTGTCAAAGGAGACGGACGAGGGGGGGGTGGTGGTTGGGGTCTGATGGCGAGCGACGGCGAGCGGTGCGAGCGGCGCGACCGGTGCTCACCACGACTGCAGGGGGCTCTTGTGTTCGCCCTCAGCCGCCAACGCGGCCGCGTCCAGGTCGCAGCGGCCGCCAATCTCCCCGGCCTCGAAGAAGTCTTCGCTAAACCTGGCCACAGGAGGGGAGGAAAAGCGCGAGTGATCGAGTGATTTGCTGCGAAACCCGCCGATGCCGAGGTTCGATTCCCGCTCGCGCCCAACACCGGCGGCGATAATCGGAACCCGTCCTGGGCCTCCGCCAGGTCCAACGCAGCCTCGTAGGAACACCTGGTGCGGCGTGTCAACATCAGCATTGCGAAGGTAAAGGCGGCCGGTGCGTGGAGCTGGCCACACCACTCCCTCCCTCGTGTGCCGAATCGGCCTTCGTAGGTGCTCGCCAACGGCGCTTGTCCCACCATCCTGTATGTCGCGATGTAGGGACCTTTATCTTTGTGCACGTGGGTAGTGGGGGAGCAGTGGCACATTGGTTATGGCACTGCGCTATCAACTCTGACCCATGAGTTCGATTCTCAGCAACAACTCCCGTTAGCGGGGAGTGACATCAGTACTGGTCCTGGGCTTCCTCTCGTTCGACTCGGCCTCAAATGAGTACCTGCCATGGTGTGAGAACATCAGCACCAGGGAGACAGCTCTTGTAAGGTGATCAGGGGTTCCTTGTGCAGAAATGTAGGCACGCAATTACAGAAATGGAGGATCATGGGCCATCGTGTCGTTCAAACCTAAAAGGTGTCACACGTGCTATTACTCAACTCCCGTATAATCATGAGAATTTGCATAGTTTCCATCAGCCGTGACGATTTCAAACCTGCCATCATGCAAATCTCCACTTCAGGTCGTCGCGCGACCATCCAGTTTTACCTGAATTAAACCAGGCCAGCCGCGACTCGTTTTCCTGCATCTGGCAAAAGAATGTTCTTCTTCAGCGAAAACATAAACACTCTTTCAATGGTTTCGTTGACAAATGAGTACATGACGGGCGTTCCACTTATTTCCTTGATTGTATCTCCTTCAGTCGTCACCGAACTGCACACAACTCGACTGTACGAACATTGCGCCATCTCAGTTATGGTGAATTCAGTTTGTGGGTGGGTGGGTGGGTCCAGTGCCGGATTATCCTAGTAGCAAAAGTAGCTACATATGCTACGGGCCCCGCACTTTCAAGGGCCCTGCGCTAAATGCTTTCAAGTTATCAATTCCGTACTGTTAGGTTTTTTCGGTAAAGTCACGTAGGTAAAAAATAAAATTAAAAGTTAATAAAAGTAATAATGGAGATAAAATAAAAATAAAATAATAAATCACGACGTTTCGGAGGCAACACAAGTCTCCGTCATCAGGTGGGACCGTCACAGCTAAAATTACTGCATCAAGTGAGGAAAATTCCAAAAGACCAGCCCTTAAATACAAGTTAATTATTTTATTTTCATTTTATTTCCATTATTACTTTTATTAACTTTTAATTTTATTTTTTACCTACGTGACTTTACCGAAAAAACCTAACAGTATGAATCATTGCAGTCACGAAAGCTTCAAATCTAGAATGATCAATTCCGGTTCAGTGATTCTGCACTTGCTCTTTTACTATAGTACTATACTGCCTTCAGCTTTCATGAACGACTGGGTGTTTAAGGTTAGTGACTTGTCGTATTATCTGGCTGTATAGCAAATGAAAAAATACGATTACTTTACTATGCAAGTAAAACATTTGTGTTTGAATATGTACGTGTTTTTATTCAGGGCCGCTTTATAACATATGCTACAGGCCCCACACTAGCTTAGTCCGGCACTGGGTGGGTCCTGTTACACAAATTGCACCAACCAAACCGGTGACTGACAACAATCATGGTGAGTAAAACCGGTAGCGTGATGAAATTAAAATCACCGTAAAATGGCTAATTATTAATGCCGATTATTTAAACCTCGCCGAGACCTTTACCAGAGAATCTTACGTTTACGATATTTTGTGAATTCCTTCATTGACTGTGTTTTCTGTAAAAGAAACAAATCAGGAATGTAATAATCTTTCCCACCCACCCTAGGGATTTGTGAATTGTCAAGTTTTGGGGTCTTTGATTCGACTTGAGGATCAATTCCTTTTCGTATCATTTGGCATTGTTTCTTGTTTGTTTCGTCTTGTGTGTACAGTTGTGTTTGCACCACCACGATAAATGCAACGTGGGCATTTAATTTTCTAAAGGATATGCAAAAATAAAGCACGTAGTTTCGCTAACGTGATTCGATGCATGGGTTTTGAGTGTACAAATCAATGGTAATCAACGTGATTACAAATAATTACTTGGCAAGAGTAAACCCACCCTTCTAGACAGACAGCAGTCACACTCAAAATCCGCCGCACAGATAGACTGTCGCAAACCACAATTCTCGACTGCCCCCGACGGATATCATCATCATCATCCCCCGCAGGTGGGCGACTCACACAGGGGCTCCATCAGTACTTGAGCCAGCAACTCTGCAAGCGAGGCTCTGTACTACAAGTGAGCATCACGGCAGCACGTCACCGATGATGGGCGACTGCCTTGTCCCATCTGCCTGTCTCTTCTGCACTAATCTCATCCTTTACGGCCTGCGTCGTATGCACCGCCCGTCTTGCCGTGTCAATTCAACTGCGGCATCTCCACATCGCGATCCTCACACCCAGGAGGCTAGTTCGGACGAACGTCGATTCGATTGTGGGGAGATGCACCGAGCGAACGACCCAGGATGCGTGGAGCAACGCTCGATCCCTCCTCTCCCCTCCGGTGGGTCGCTTGTCTGGTGTCGGCGGCAGGTGAAACGTGGAGTGGAGCTCCCCCCTGAGCAGGCGGAGCGGCCTCACCTGTCGGTGCCGCGTCGGGGCTTGCGCAGGTCGACGTAGAGGTTGGTGGCGCGGCAGTAGCGCGTGTATTGCACGCACGTGAGGGACGAGTCGCCCTGCACAGCCACAACCAAAGACAAAGATCCCCCCCCCGTATAAGCTCATCAGACCGTTGGGGCAAGGGCTTTTAGCGAGCAGCGCTTGTGAAGGCCGTCACAGCACACGAGGGGGTGGGTGGGCAGCACCACGCCCGGCCACTTTTGACTGTTGCGCTAACCTTTGCACTACCGCTGCCCGCACACACAGACTCCGCACACACTAATGACAACGGTCCCCCGTATAGCCTTAATAGACTGTTGGGGCAAGTGCTGTTAGCGAGCACCTATGAAGGATGGCACGGCACACGAGGGGGTGGGTGGCCAGCACCACGTGCGACCGCCTTTGCCTCCCCAGTGTTTACACATCGCACCGAGTACTTATTTGAGGCCGAGTCGACCTAGGGGAAGAGCCAGGACCGGCTCAGATGATCGTCACCGATGTTGGCCATGAGCGGGAATCGAGCTCGGGTCGCCGGGTTCGTAGCGCAGCGCTAACCGCTACTACACGACCGCTCCCCTACGACCAACAACCACCGCCACAACGAAAGCAGCAACCACCACCACAACCACCACCACAACCACCACCGCCACCACGACGACGACTAAAACCGCCACGACCACCAGCGCCGCCGCAAGCAGTCGGTGGAGACGAGAGACAGAAGCGACGAGACGGACGGTGCAACATACACCACCAAGTGCCGAGAGAGACCAAAGGGAAACCGACCCGTGAACAGGCGTGCACGATGGCCGTGCGACAGATCCAAGCAAGTTCATTTCAAGTTCATTTATTAGGTATAGCCCTGTGAGCCATTCGGCTCTTGAAACGGGTGCAACTGCAACAAACAAAAACATGAACAAAAAACATCTTAAAGTGAATATGTGACTGAGTGCAAACAGAAAATCCAAAAAAAGACAGCAAAATATTGCAGAAAAAGCACCGTACACCAACACTGTTACTTTCCAAGCAGCGAGCTTCGATTTCAGGTCGATCTTTACAGCTTCTTCCGCCCCAGCCCACCCCGCACGTTTGATCCCAGGCCTTGCTGTGAATGTGCTGCAGGTACACCCTGTTATAGACACCCTGCCAAGACTCACCCACCTTAGTCAGTGTGATTCACCTCCATTGTAACGCACCACACCGCATGTATGTAGGAAAGTAGTTTAAAATAGTGGACGAAAACACACTCACCATGAGTGTCTGGTCAGGGTCAAGGGAGTGTCTGGTGAGTGTCTGGTGAGTGGTGTCCGGTCAGAGGTGAGCAGTCAAATCAGGTGGTGACTGTCGGGTGAGTGTCTGCCAACTTGTGCGTTGGTAATCGTCAGGTAAATAGTGAGCGGTGATGGTCATTTGAATGGTGAGCATCACATGAGTGGTGAGTGTTCTGGTGAGTGGTGAGTGTCTGGTGAGTGGTGAGTGTCTGGTCATTGTCTAGTCATTGTCTGGTGCGTGTCATGCGAGTGGTTTGTGTCTGGTGCGTATTTAATGTCCAGTGTCAGATGAGTGTCTGGTGCATATCAAGTCATCCCGTCTGTAAGAAGTTATGCCCTTTAGTAGTTAAATACGAAATTCCCTTGGTTCTAAGCGGCTCAAAAGACATTAATGTATCTTGGACAACACTTCACAAGGGAAGCACACAACTCATTTTTATTCAGCATTGCCTCTTGTCTTTAGTTTATTATCCTCCCCCCTCGCCTCCGATGGGCACGGTTGGCTACGTACGGCGCGGAAGAAGTGCAACGTGCACACACATGCATACAACTGGAGTTGGTTCGTGCAAAACCATTGCACCGTGACTAGCCGCTTGCCCGTTGCTGCGCACGCGGCATCCCACAGCCGTGAGTGACAGCGCTCGCCCCACGTGGGGTCATCAAGGCCTCGACGCGATTGCCCTGCCCTGCCTGCGTCCGTCCGTACGGACGGAGAACATCTCGCGCGGGTCACTTTGACAATCACGTTGGCTGCCACCAACATAATTCGGGAACACAACGGCATTTTGAGAGGGTTATTTTCTGTATTACCCCTAGTGGTTGCAGGGGGCGGGGGTCATGTGATCAAATCACAAACAGGACATGCGCGGGTTTGCACGCGCAAGATATGGCGCACGCATCGCGTAAGAACCGATCTCAGTAGAGGGATCGGTGCTGAGACCGAACGCTGCAGTCGAACGCTCTCCGGCGAGTGGGAAACCTTTTCTAAAGTTCATTCCCAGCGCTTAACACCCTCCCTGGGGCAGGCGCAGACATCACAGGCGGCCCCGCCTTAGAAATCCGATAAGAGCTCCCGTAGTAAAAGCCACCAAACCACTTATTTGTTTATTCTTTGAGACCCTTTTGACAATACAATGACAACCCCTGCAGCAGCAACACTTGCATTCAGAAAAAAAAGTTTGGAACGTAGTTTTTTTTTCAAACCAAGATAATCTCTTTGCCATGTTACAATGGACCAGGTTCACTCGTGAGGCGTGTTCCAAAGCCTCTTGCCCCTCTTTAGGCACATACCGACGCATCGAGCCGTCAAATGAAATCGATTCTTACGCTCAAAACAGATTATAATTGATTGTTGCTAATACACCCGGAAATAAAATTCACCATGGAGGTAGAAAAGGATGGCATGCTACCCTTCTTGGATGTTTTAATCAAAAGGAGACCAGATGGCTCAATGAGCCACTCTGTCTAGAGGACAGTAACCCATACTGACGCCTACCTAAAACCTGATTCCCACCACCATCCATCCCAGAAGAATTCCCGCATCAAAACGCTACACCATAAAGCTCAATGTATCTCCGACCATGAACACCTAACCAGTGAACTCAAACACGTACACCGGGTTCTCAAGGCTACTTTACACCTCTGAAGAGCGATTGCAGCTCGTTTTCCAGCACGTCCCACCCATTCGTATTGCAATCTGGATTCAACATCATGCAATCGCTGCAAGGGATATGAAGCCTACAGCTTAAGAGATCCCGTGACTGCTCTGTGCAGATTGCTATGGCATCATGTGATTTGAGGGCAGAACGCTCAAAACTACCTATAAACACTTCCTGGCATAGAGCCCCCAACCCTCATATTGTACACCCCGAAGTGATGACAGAATCACAAAAACAATATAGAAATGTACCAGGAAGTGCACTTTGTATGTATGTATGTTGAACTTCTTTCGCACCGTACGTAGCCAACCGTACCAAATCGGAGGTGTGGAGCCAAACTAAACAAAGTCGCGGCCCATATATATCTCTCTGGAACCACGTATGTTTACCCAACCCCGATTTAAAGCGGTGCAGTTTGACAAAATTCACCGACAGCCCCCTGGATGTGGGAGTGGGGCGACGGGTTGTGTAGCGTCCGTACCGGTTGCCTGGCTCGGCACAGGGTCTTGAGCTCTCCCACACGCTCCTTCACGTAGCCGAAGTCCGCCTGACGCCAATAAAGGTACTCCGCCGCCTCCACGGAGTTGGCCCTGTAAAAGAAAAACGGCGGACGCCATTAGCGGCACTGCGATATATGAAGCCGGTGACGCGGGTTTCGCTCCCGGCCACGGCTAACGTTTCCTGGCCGCAGCTGACACCGGTGGTACATGATATACAAACCGGTAATTTAACCCAGCGGTGATGTATGGCCAAGCAATCCTCATGGCCGACAAAGAATGAGGAGGGCTTCATTCCAGCAGCGGATTGACAAATCGAAATCCGAATTTGTATTAATCCTGGAGAAATCCGATGAGCTATGAAGCTTTTTTTTTACAGATCTCCAATCGGGGCGGATCAGAAAGATACAACAACAAAGAATTACAAACACACCATAGAAATGCAAAGTACAGGAAAGGTAAGCAAAGACTAAAACCAAACGATTTTCACCCCATAAAGCTCACCGACATATTTGCGGTAGGAATGCATGGAAAGAGGCGGTGCAGAAGAGACAGCGAATACGGCGCAAGTGAGAGTTTACAAACAACAGACGGGACAAACGAAAGCACAGTAGGTATAAATCAACAGCATATAAATAGTATACAGAGACAGAGCACAGACAGGAGTGTGGCTGGCCGCAACAGGGCGACTGCTGCTAAATGAGGGCTGGCTTTCACTTCCACAACATTCATCATGAAGCATGGCAACACGGCACAGCAGGAAGGGTGACAACCCAGAAAGCAGAGTGCCATGACAGCTGGGAGGGTGCCAATAGTGCGACAGTGACATTGCGGCTGTGACAATTTTGTATACATCAATGAGAGAGCCAATGCTTCGGATACAGTGTGATGCATAAGTGAGTGCGCGCTTGTGCATTCATGTTCTGGTGAAGCGGTGAGTGTGTTGGTGCATCGGTGAGTGTGCTGGTGGCATTTGTGAGTTGACGAGTGAACTGGTGAATCGGTGAGTGTGCTCGTGACATTTCTGAGTTGGCGAATGAACTGGTGACATTTGCGAGGTGGCCGCTGATCTGGCGAATCGGTGAGTGTGTTGGTGCGTTGGTGAGCGTGCCGGTTAAGTGCGCTGACCAGGCGGTGTTGGAGGATGAGCAGACCGGGAAGCGGAAGCTGTGGCGTGGCACGCACCCCTCCTCGTAGCCCCAGCAAGAGGAGTTCACCCTCGACAGATGTCTCTGTGCGACAGCAGCAGCGTTCCCAATCCTTCTCGTCGCGTCATCTCGCGCGAGCACGCATCTCACCGCTGTGTGCAGTGAATTTATGATAATGCAGCACGGAGCCAATGTGTGCACAACCAGCGTTCGTATACTCGACACTCAAGACTTTATTTCAGCTGGCCTCGGAGCCCGCTCAGCCGAGCAGCACTTTAACAAGGACGACCAGACGTAGACACAGTCCACATCCACCATGCCATCGTCACGGCAGGGCCGGTCGAATAGAGGAACAACCAGAGGTCTATCTTGAAACTTTCCAAGGCGGGGGCAGGGAGCAGTCACAATCGTACCGAGAATATTGAAATAGGGCCCTACATTAATAATACATCAATATATTGTATCTTTACATTTCAAAGAGGGGTCACTGCCTGCATCGCCCCCCCCCCCCCCGCCTTTGATCCGCCACTGTAACGTCAATCAATCGAACTTTATTTCTTTAAATATGCATTTCTCAAATCAAGGCCCCTGCACACACACTATTATTATTATTACAAACAAAATTACCACTGACCGTACCGATGTCCGTGTAAACATGACGACAGTGAGCGCAGAATATGCAACGACAATATAGGTGTGTGACACACCGTACAGTTAGTTTGCGTCTTTGACCACAGTGTGCGTGACGCTCATGCTCGTGTTTCTGGACAGCGGAGATGTAGTTGCAACATCCGCACAGTCCTTCATTCCTACAGGGTCAATAAAATGACGATCGCTCTGCGGGAAGTGGTTGTGCTCTGCGTAGATTTTTCCGCTGCCATAGAAATGTGGGATTTCAACCCATGGGCTCAGGGCTGTGAAAAAGGAAGGGACCACCATTTTGCACTCCTTTTGGAAGGAAACTACTTGATGGGTTAATTTCTTCAAACTCGGTGGCCTACATTAAATCCCTGGTCAAATATACACAACGGCACCAGTGCTCCAAATGATGTCTGACCCTGGCCTGACCCATCCCAACCAGTCCCCACCTGAAAACAAGAACAACTCTTGATGCTCGGTCAATCACTCAACGATCAGCAGGGAAACACATTGGCCGATAGTTCTCTTGCAAGGTTAGCTACAGGAATTTGCCCTTTAGCCTATTTATTTTGCTTCCTTGTACCTAAGACGTGTGTGTCTGTCTGTTGAAACTTCGACCACACCGTACGTGCTAATTGGAGGCGTGGGGGAAAGACAGCAACAAACCCAACACAAAAAGCAGTTTCTAAAGAAATGAGCTAACAATGTAGACGATAAAAAAGTGCAAAGCTCCACTGGATTCATAATATCGGGAGGAGGAGCGTTCCAGATGGCCGCAGAAGCGTGTCTGAAAGCGTCGTGATGCGGTGACCGTGCACAGACTCCAGAGCCATGCGCCAACATCGAAGGCACTGTGAGCACTTCTACTTCTATCCTGGAAGTTCTCCCTCCTCTCCTTTTGAATTTGAATTCAAACCTGTTGAGCTTCTTCGGGTAACGACAGGCACACTTTATTCATGTTGCACTGTTTACATAATATGTGGTTCTGACCGAAACTATAACTTTGTATTTTATCACTGCGCAATGTTCGCATTTCTTCCAGGGTAATATCACCACTTTGAAGCACTTTCTGTTACCGGTTAATTTGCTTTGCTACCACTGGAGTTTAAGGAGAATTGACGTCGACATATTTGACCTTGTGATGTAACCCAGGCCACCATTGCAAGCGAGTGCCACGATTACGGTTGGACTCCCGAGTGCACTGAGGGTGCACAAGCAAGTCTCTATACCTTGCAATTGCACGGACTTCGGCAATCCCATTACGGGCCGCTGCCACTCACCTTGTACGGACACCGGGGGTCCGCCACGCATGACTCTGTCTCTTGCGGGCGGCCGTGCAGGTAGTAGGGTATGTGCTCAGGGTGGAGGTTGAAGTTGGTGAAGTTGGTTGACGGTGAGATCTGAGCGCCCCCCAGGCACGGACAGACGACAACCCAGAGGCACAGCGCTGACCACGGCGCCATCCTCGACTCGAACCTGCGATGACACGCCGAGCGGAATTTGTGTTGTTGTTGTTGTTACAACACACGAGCCACGTGGAGGAGACACCTCGTACCCTGACAACGTCCTTGCGATTCGCTTTCACTCGATTGTCACCAGCAGTTGTCAACATCGCCTCCTGAAACTGTGCGTGAGATTCCATCCCCTCCCCCCGCCTCACCCAGCCCCAGCCATCTGTGCTGCCGACTGCCCGTCGCTGCTCACGGCTACCGTTTCAGCTTTCGTTAGTGAACCGTGGCCGGGAATCGAACTTAGGTTGCCGGGTTCACAGCGCAGTGCGCCACCGCTTCCCACGATGTAAATACGTACACTATTTATACAAACACACACACACGTACATGGTACACTATTAATACAAACACACACACACAAGTACATACGTGGACAACGCCGCACACAGTCCCCGCGGTCAGAAACGACTCTGGCGCCACGACGCCAAGGTCGCGTCTCGCCGACAGCAGCGAGCGCAGACCGGGCCGCGGCCGGGACGATCCTGCCTCGATGGGTTTTGAAAACAAAACGACAGGAAAGTAAAAAAAAACCTCCCCAGAAACCGCGGGCGTGTCGAGGAAAAGCCCCGAGATAAAGCCCCGTGAACGAGCAGCGTGCAGCGTTGTGACCGTGGCGGGGGGGGGCGGGTTCACGGCGAGGACCCCCGGGGGCGATCCCCAGGGCGCGGTGGTGCGATCTGCAACTTTAGAACTCGACTGTGCGTGGGCGGCGTTGTCTCCGACGGTGGGAAAGAAAGCCATCTATTCTCACACATTACCGATCCCCTTCGAGGCAGCCAATGCCATGCACGTACACACGCACATACACACGCACGTACACACGCGTGCACACACGCACGTACACACGCACGTACACACGCGTGCACACACGCACGTACACACGCACATACACGCGTGCACACACGCACGTACACACGCACGTACACACGCGTGCACACACGCACGTACACACGCACGTACACACGCACGTACACACGCGTGCACACACGCACGTACACACGCACGTACACACGCACGTACACACGCGTGCACACACGCACGTACACACGCACGTACACACGCGTACACACACGCACGTACACACGCACGTACACACGCACGTACATACGCAACCTCCAGCTAATTGTTTGAATTTATTTCTCACACACTTTTTTTAGGTGAAGGTAAAGGTGCAGCCCCTGCAGTTGCTCGCTCACGCCACTGCCGACAGAAGGGCCTCCACTCGACGGAGGTCTCGAGACCATCTCTAGAGGGTAGATTGAAAACTCAATTCTTTCAAAATGCCTTTTGTCTTTAGTTTAGTCCTCACCCTGCACCTCCGATGAGCATGGTTTGCTACGTCCGGTGCGAAAGAAGTTCAACATACAGGGTATTTTGGCCTAATCTTCCACGCTGATCAGACATCTTGGAAGTGGGAGTATCAAACCACACGTGACCTCTACCGATGGACTAACTGTGGCGTAAGGAGCCGTCCATAAATGACGTCACGCGATTTTTGACGATTTTTGACCCCCACCCCCCTCGTCACACGGCGTCACAAAAAGTCAGACCACCCCCTCAAATATGACGTCACAAAGCTCTGCCCCCCCCCCCCCCCAAAAACCATATTTCCATTTTGAAAATAAAACATGCTTCAAATCGCTTTCAACTATTGTCATTGTAGTGCGTATTTAATGTGACGTCACATTTCTCAAACCCCCCCGACCCCATCACACATCGTCACAAATGTCTGACCCCCCCCCTAGGTGCGTGACGTCATTTATGGACGGCCCCTAACCCATTTATACCGCTCGGTGTGGACAGAGGCGGCGCTTGTGGATTTCAGAATCTGGCACCAATGGTTGCAACTGCCACGCCGGGAGATCGAATTGAACTTCTGACCTCTGGATTGCAAGTCCAGTGTGCGAACCATTATTTCACTGCAGCTTCCCTCAAACACTTTACACAACACATGTAGATTACAAATTCTTACGGCCGAAAGTGGGTAATGCCAAACTAAATAATAAATACAGACTCGGGTTCGATTGACTCAATCATCATCCATGATCAATAAAATTTTGCCAATTACCAATGAGGTTATCCTGGTCTCTTTGAGTTCTCACCTGGATAAACAAAATAAACGCGAAACTTGAAGTTTAATCCACTGTTGGATAGCAAAAGAAGTAATATTTAAAAATAAAATTTTAAAACACGCTTTAATGAAATGTACCCTACTCGTAATGGCAGAACTCCACGACTCCAGGAAGTGGCCCCAAAGCTTGCCTTAACGTAAGGGACCGTGGTGGTTTACAGCCAACGTCAGTTGAGCGTGGACAATTAGACCTAAGCCGAAACATAACATATAAAAATTAATGTTTATATTTGAAAAAATAATTTTTGATAGAATATAGTATTATCATCAGTATGATACTGGTGTAACCAGGAGGTTCCTACCAGTATCACGTGTCACAAAGCCAGTCCTTAAAAGTGCTGCATGCGGCTCCAGAGGCGCTGGTTGCCGACCCCTGGTCCAGACCACCGGCCAATGGCGGCTCGTGACATCTCCACTGGGCGGGGCTGTTGCGAGTGACCCCTGAACTGTCGGTGTTCTAATAAAGAAAACCTCGCCATGTCATTGGCCTTCCCGTGAAAGTGATACAACTGTCTTATCTACCAACGGTCGGCGTTTATAGACAATACGAAACAAAACAACAAAGCACTCAAATGCTGTCCCAATGACCCTCAAGTCCACACTACACAACCCCATTGACACCGCCAAAAGCCTAGGGCGTGTAGGCCGTGACCTGCTATATTTGCACAGTGCAACGTAGCGTTGTGACATCGTCATTTCTGATCCATTCAGTGCACGTGATCACCTCTCGTCACCTCTTGTCTGCAGGCCTCTCATCTGTATGACCTGTTTATCTTTCCTCCGATGTGGCCCACGGGCAAAAGCTGAAGAACCCTGGCTTTAGCATTACTGTTTACATAACATTACATCCTGTAATGGACCCTCGTGTTTGTCACACGCATTTACTGGTCCTGGCCCATTGAATCGGCAACGAATGCCAAGGAGAAAGACTCGGACATAATTATAACGGCATGTCAATGTATCTTAAATCAAAACCGTGTGTATAAACACAGCCAATCACCCGTGATGTGCCCAATGTTGTCACACCTCAGAGGCTAAGCAGGGTGGAGACTGGATAGTGAGTGCTCGGATTGATTAAAACTGGCTGGGGGTTGTGCTACGTAGTGGTGGGCAGTGGAGCAAAATCCATCATTGTTCTGTACTTCAATGCTCCCACCATCTTCGCTCCCCACCGCCACCGACTCGCACTGACCAAGGCTTGGTGAGGTCCTCATCCAGCAGTAGATTGACAAACGGGCTATACATGTACTCATAATAATTCCCCTTCTGTATCGAGTGACACAAAAGCCTATAGAACACGAGCAAAAGCCCGCTCCTGGTTAAGTATAAAAGCATGGGCTGTTTTTTTGTATGGATGCCTGCGAGTGTGGCCACAAATCGACCACATTGTAAACACCCACGGCTGTCCTCACTCCTTTAAAGGAGGAATGGACGAGATCCACTCTGCTCGCGGAAAACAGGGAAACAAATAAATTAAATCAGGACGTTTCGGAGGCAACACAAGCCTCCGTGTTGCCTCCGAAACGTCGTGATTTGATTTATTTGTTTTCCTGCTTTTAACCTACGTGACTTTACGGAAAAAACCAAAGAGTATGGTTCCTTGCAGTCACGAAAGCTTCAAATCTAGAATGGATAACAAATCTAAAATTACATCTTTAACCTGCTGTTATTAATCCGTACAAAAGAAGTATGTATGTTTGTTGAACTTCTTTCACACCATACGTAGCCGACCGTGCTATAATCGGAGGTGCGGGGGGAGAACAACAAACACAAAAAGGTGTTCTAAAGAAATGCATTTTCAATCGAGATTTATGATTGCGATTTTTTTTTCACTCCTTTAAAGGAGAAATGGACGAGATCCACTCTGCTTCGTTACCCGGTTTGCGGCTGTCGCCTGATGAAGCTGGTTGTAATTACTGGCAAAACGTCGTAACGTCGTACTCAGATTGTAAATGTTGTGGCTTTGCTCTCTCCAACACACCGGTGTGCTGTGCTAGTAATTAATTGGCACGTTCTGTTTACACGACAAACCTTACTAATTGGTTGTGTCGGGTGGTGGCTGGTTTAACGACACATTTAGATTTTTACGCGATCTAACCCAAAAAAACCTGTATTATGTTGAAATTCTTTCACACCGTACGTAGCCAAACGTGCTAATCGGAGGTGCCGGGCTAAGGACAAGAAACTAAACACACACACACAAAACAAACCACGCACGCAAGACTTGCTCCAGCTGGCAAGCGTGTGGGAATCTGGCTCGCTGGCTGCTCCAGTGTCATTCACAGCACCAGCAGCAACCACTGTACGTTCCCACATGTTGATGTTGGAATGAGGCGCTGTATACATCTCTAGGAGATAAAGACTTACACATTACCGCCACGTACATGCGTATTCATGCAGTTCCAGAGTATACAGCATATCTATTCGACTGTATCGGTAACGCATTTTCCGTATGTAAATGTTATATAACACAAGTTTTAAATGGCGCGTAACATATACGCACATTAAAGTGTGTACTGTACACAAAAGTCACGTTATATAAAGCGCATTCCTACAAACCTACGCATTTGTGAACCATGTAATTATGGAACTTATGTAAAGCATAGACCACGTCGCGAACTCTGGCTACATCCCCTCAATGGCCTAGCCACCCGCCAAACTAAGACCGTCAGGACATCGCGTGCTCTTAAGCTGTGCCCTCTGCAACCGCCTGGAACACTTCCTTCTGGCATTAGAATTTCCACCAGAACTTTGGCTCTTTTAAATCTACATCGAAAACTCATTTACTTAGGGCTGCCTTTTTTGCGTATCGTCTGTTGTCACTCTCTCCCGCACCTCCGATTAGCGCGGTTGGCTATGTACGGTGCGAAAGAAGTTTCAACATATTATGCAGAACAAGGCTAGGAAACACCCGTGGAATTTCACGGCTTAATTCTCCCCAAAACAACCCATTTGTCCTCACACACAATTACACAACAACAACCGCCATTCACCACTAAGTGGTGGTGACGTCACCACGACGCTTGTGCCAGGCTACGTGCACGTTAAGGCCACGTGAAGTGTCGAACGCCCGCTGGCAGGAGGTCATGGGACAGACCCAGGTGCCATGGGTTGACTGACTGAGATGACTGTCCGATGCACCGCCTGTGACCCCTAATGTGCCAACGACAATTCCACGCACAATTACACACAATTATAATTACACGCACATATATATACGCACACAAAAAGACATAGATCCCCCGCATAGCCTGAACAGTCTGTTGGGGCAAGTTACTGTAGGCGAGCGGCACTGTGGCACACGAGGGGGCTGGCTTGCCAGCACCACGCTCAGATGTAATGCTCACATTGATTTCCCAGCAAGCGTTGGGCCAATAGTTTGTGGCATGTGGTTGGCACCGTTGGACCAATGTCGGCCCAACGTTCCGTGTTAACTGCTCGAATGATCACCGTGGCGGTGATCGCCTCCGATTTACAACCCCGCGCCAGTGGCAGGAATTCCTCATTCCTATGGCAGGGGCGAGTCGCACCATGGTATTTACCTATTTTATCGTTCACGAGAGGATGATGGATGGGCTATCGAGTGAAACTAGGATTTCGAACTCGCAAGCTCCCTTTTGGGGAGGCACTCGCTCTCCCGCCGAGCCTACTGGCTGGGTAAATGAAGTAAATGTGTGAATAATAGGATACGGGAGGGCGTTCGTCAGGCAATATAACAACGTGGAATCGTACTCACAAGTGCTTGCTTGCTTGCTCTTTGCTGCTGGTGCTGGCAATAATACCGGGGCAGCCAGCCAGGTCCCTCTGCTGCACGCTTGCCAGTTGGAGCAAGTCACATCACGAGAGAGTGAGCGCCGCCACTGTGTGGACCCTGCAAAAGGCACAAAGATCCCCCCTGTAGCCGGAACAGACTGGTTGGGGCGAAGTGCTATGAAGGCCGTCTTTGTCTCCGTCTTTGTCTCCCCCACACCAGGTACTCGTTTGAGGCTGAGTCGACCTAGAGGAAGACACCACAACCGGTTTCAGATCATCGTCATCCGGGAATCGAACTCGGGTCGCCGGTTTCGTAGGGAAGCGCACTCACCGCTGCACCACCGCTCCCCACACACAGACATACACACAGACAGACACACACACAGAGAAGCACAGAGACACACAGAGATACACAGACACACACAGAGGCACACACACAGACACACAACAACAACAACAACAACCGCCATTCGCCACTAAGTGGTGGTGACGTCACCACGACGCTTGTGCCAGGCCAAGTGCACCTTGAGG